>NW_027185655.1:74504951-74622556 GCF_028583685.1 Petaurus breviceps papuanus
ATAGAATGCTGACCCTGGAGTCAGGAAGACTTGAGTTCAAATCTAGCCTCAGACACTTACTGTTGTTACCCTGAACAAGTCACAGAACACTGTTTGCCTAAGTTTACTCATCTCTAAAATGGGCTGCAGAAGGAAATCGCAAACCACTACAGTAATTTTGCCCCCAAAAAACCCTCTTGGATAATATTTGCTTGCTACAGGATCATGAAAAGTCAGACACATCTAAGCAACAAATTTTGATTTACTGGGTTTTGTTCATTTTTTAAGAAGTAGAACAGGGAGAAGCTACAATTGTATTGGTGTAGAGAACTCCCAGTGAGGAAACTCCCTCCATTAATACAGATCATCACTTTCTCTGTTATAATCTTTAGAAAGTTCACTAGTGCACTTAGACATTAAATGACTTCTGCAGGATCACTCAGCATGTCTCAGAGGTGAAGTTTAAACATTCATTTTTGTTACTTTGATACCTGTTTTTTAATCCACCAAGATATGCTGCCTCTCTTGATTTTACTAGCTAGTGATAAAATATTGAAAATTCATGACATTCAGTTATATGGACCCAAACTCTAAACTAATTTAACCACACAGAAAATATTAGAGGAATAATCCCTGCTCTCAGGGAGTATTTCATATAGGGAAACAAAATAAATATACATTAATTTTGTTTTGCTTCTTTTAGCAAAATGAACTCTTCATTTGTTTCTAGTATTTTGCAGAGTTTCTAGTGTATTCATTCAGCAAATACTTACTGAACCATTATTAGATAGGACACATTAAACTAAGCACTGTGGGTACATAAAAAGAATAAGGATAAAAAGAATAAATTTCCATTGCCTTCCAAGCTTACAGTCTAAATGAGAAACTAATATATACATGTATACTAATAACTATAACACAAAGTATGTAATTCATCTGATGTAAATGGTAGAAATAGTCTCTATATCTGAACTCCTTCAGAGTTTCCTACTGGAAGCTCATGCATGATTAGGTGGCAGGAAAAGTTAAGAGAAATCTCGATGTTGAAGATAGGATTTGAGCTGAGCTATGAAGGATGGGCAGCATTTTTATAGATGGAAAATTGTCCTTTTTTTAAAGGCTGTTAACTAGATGAAGGAAATTGCATGACCACAGGCAAATAGACAAGATAGCAAAAGCTATGTTTGGCATAGTAGAAATAGTGCTTGATCCTTTATAGAGGGCTCAGAAGTTTCCAGGGAACTAACCATTTTCCATCAGGGGTCGTTGGCTCCACTGACCATCAAGCTGATCACCTAAATTCTCATCACCATGGACATTCACTCAGTTTTTGCTACTCATCATCTTTCCAGCTGCCTCTGTTGCCTCTCCTCGCTGATTAGAAGCCTGGAGGGTAAAGCAATAAATCCTTCCCAAATCCTTCCTTTCCAGAGGGCTCAGAATTTTCCAGGGACCTCTATTTTTCCATTAAAAGTTATGCTTGATTTCAGTTCCACAGAACATCATGCCTCAGTTCAGGTATTAACCAGTTTATTGCTATTGTTTTTGTTGTTGTTCAGTCATTTCAGTCATATCCAACTCGTGACCCCATTTATGGTTTTCTTGGCAAAGATACGGGGGTGGTTTGCCATTTGTTTCTCCAGCTCATTTTACATATGAGGAAACTGATGGAAAAAAAGGGTTAATGACTTGCCCAGGGTCACAAAGCTAGTTAGTGTCTAAGGGAAGATTTGAACTCAGGAAGACGAGTCTTCCTGACTCCTGGCAATCTATCCATTGTGCCATGTAGCAAACCCCTAGTAATCCCACTTTTTCAGATTCCTTCTGTGTATTGTCTTCCCCCGTTAGATTTTTTAAGCTCCTCAAGGACATGGGCTTTCTTCCTTACATATCTCCCCAGTACTTTGCACAGTGACTGGCTTAATAAACATTTATTGAATTAAGTTGATCTAGATCCAGAAGACCATGATTTCCAGTCCCTAATTTTGTCACATACTACCTGTGTGATCTTGAGTAAGTCAGTTGCTTTCTCCCTGGATCTGTTTGCTATGTAAAACGAAGAGGTTGGACTACACAATCTAACTCTAAATTTAGGATTCAATGTTTAGAATACAATGAGCCGAACAATTTAGGCAGAGGAGAGAGTTCATATAGGGGGCATGGTTTAGGACCAACTTATGGGCTTTGCATGAAAGAAAAATTCAATTCTTGGTGACGATTATGGCAATTATTTTTTTTGAAAGGGGAAGGCAAGGCCATTGGAGTTAAGTGACTTGCCCAAGGTTAAACAGCTAGTTAAGTGTCTCTGTGTCTGAGGCCAGATTTCAACTCAGGTCTTCTATGCCACCGAGCTGTCCCCAAGTTATGGCCATTATTATTGAAAGCAGGGTATGCAGGTAAATGTTTAATAACCAGCTCTCTGAAAATAAATATATGCACAACATACTTTTACATTTAATTGATGTTATTAAAATGTGTTCTATCACTTTGTCTACTGTAGACAATAAACAAAGTATAAAGCAAGCTTTGAATTGTAGCATTTGCCAATTTCTAAGGTACAAATGCTCACACTGAAAATTTAATAATTTATTATTTGAAATTTACTTTTGATTTAAAAGTTTTTACCCTTTGTTTACCCTTTTCTAAAATTGTGATTACTGAATATGAGGCACCTGAAGTCTGGGGAAAGGTACAAGAAAGTAAGTGTACGTGTAAGAAGCCAGTCAAAGAATGCTAGACCATAGAAACACAGCTAGGAGTGACTTTTGAGACCTTAATTTTACAAGAGGAAATTAAGTCCCAGAGAGGTATAAAGTGACTTTCCCAAGGACAAACAGGTAGTTAGTGGCCAAGGCAGGGTTTTAACCTATGTTCTTTTTTATTCCAAATTCAACCCTCTTTTTGACAGAGCTAGTACCTGAGCTTAGAAAGATTGGTTCATTTACCTAAATCAGTCACCTCAGATTCACAAAGGAGATGAGAGCTAGAGATCCCAAAATTATTTTCCTAAAACATAGATCTGATCATATTACTCTCCTGAACAAATTCAGTGTCTCCCTTTTGACTGTATAATCAAATAGAATCTCCTCTGATCTTAACATCGTTGCAGATTGACTCTTTCTTACCGTGCTAGTATCCTAACAAATTACTCCTTTCCTTCCCTTTTCAGTTACTTTTAACTCCTCTTCATACATTTTATATGTCCATAGTTATTTATGGCTTTCTCACATTGGAATGTATGTTTCTTGAAGGTAAGGACTGTATTTGCCTTTCTTCGTATCCCCAGTATTTAACACAAACTAAGCATACTAGCACTCCACAAAATGTCTAACTTTCCATCTCCCATCTCTGGGCCTTTGCACTGACTGTTCTCCAATTTTAGAGTGTAGTTTGTCCTCACCTCTAAATTTTGAAATCCCTAGTTTCCTTCAAAACTCACTTCAAGCACTTTCTTCTCCATGTAGTCTTCCTGCTTCTGCCTCCATCTACTGTACTCCCACCCAAAATTATGTTGTACTAATTTATGCCAATTAGGTATATACATCCAGTCATATGTGTGTGTGTGTGTGTGTGTGTGTGTGTGTGTGTGTGTGTGTATTTTTTTTCAGGTCACCTGCTCTCATAAGAATTTAAACTCCTTGAAGAACTCCCTGACTTTGATCTTTGCACTCTTGGTACCTAGTACCAGCAGATAATAATAAATTCATCTTGATTGATTGATGTAAAAAATGACAATGGCAAGAGCAAAAAAACAGCAAAACTCTTTCTTAATTGGGCTCCACATATCACATAAATTTCCTGGGAGTTCTATAAACTTGAAGAGTGGAAAAAGGTACAATGTAATCGGTTGTTTTTGTAATTCTTTGAATTTCATTTAATGCATTTATAAATATTTTTTGAGAAAAGGTCCATAGGTTAACCATACTGTCATAAGGGTCCATGGCATACACAAAAAAGGTTAAGAATCCATGTAGCAAAAAGGTGGGCCTGAAATTTGTTGGTCTCTTAACATTATACAACCTTAAAAATTACTGAGAATGTCTCAAAAAGCTTTTGTTTATATGGGTTATATCGAGGAGTGGGCTAGAGTCAACTCTAACTGATGAGAGCTGATTGTTCATTTTCAGTGTAAGCATTTAAACCTAAAAAATCCACAAATGCTACAAAATCAGGGCTTGATTTATTGTTTTGTTTGTTTCTAGACTTAAAAAGGTAATGAAGAAAATGTTAATAATGCAGGCTAAACTTAAGTTTCTTATGGGTGCATTTCCCACCCCCAGAAAAGCAGTTATTAAACATTTACCAGCATGATATCCATTGGTATTTACTACACCTGAAAATTTTTTATACAATTTTTTAATTTTTTTTCAAATGCTTTATTAATTTCTAGTTTACATCATTTATTTCTGCAAGATTTTGAGTTACAAATTTTCTCCCCATTTTCCCCTACCCACTGCCCCAAAAGGGTGATCCTACTAGATATCCCCCCCTCCAATCTTCTCTCTCCCATATCTTCCCCCATCCCCCCTCTGACATTACAGTAGGGCACAGTGGATCTTTATGCCCCAGTGCCTCTGTATCTTATTTCCCAGTTACATGTAAAATAATATAATAATAGCATATATATACATTTAAAAATTTTATTTTAAAGCTTTGAATTCCAGATTCATTCTCTTCCTCCCTTGTCACCCACCCTTACTGGGAAGATAAGTAAGGCAATGTTGGTTGTACATGTGTTGAAAACATTTCCATAGAGGATACATTGTAAAACACTGACTATATTTCCCTCTATCCTATCCCACCTAACACTTGTTCTATTCTCTACTTTGATCTCGTCCCTTTTCAAAAGTGGGTGCTTACAAATTCCCTCCCCGCCACCCTGCCCTCCCTTCCATCATCCCCCCTCTCATCCCCTTCCCACCTACTCTCCTGTAGGAAGAGATACCCTATTTAGTGTGTATGTCATTACCTCTCTAAGCCAAATTCAATGAGAATAAAGTTGACCCATTCCCTTTTGCCTTCCTGTTCTTCCCTTCCATTGGAACCATTTTCCGTTGCCTCTTTTATATGAGATAGTTTACCCCTTTCTGTCTCTCCCCATCTCCTCTCATTATATTGTCTCTCAACTCTTGATTTCACCTTTTAAATATCATCCCCTCCTATTTTTATTCCCTGCAACTATTTTCATCCTGAGAAAAGTTTCATAAATTACAATTATCATTGTTTCCATGTAGCAATGTAAATAGTTCAACTTTGATAAGTTCTTTATGATTTATTTTTCCTGTTTACCTTCTCATGCTTCTCTTGCTTCTTGTATCGGAATGTCAAATTTTCTATTCAACTCTTGTTTTTTTCATCAAAAATGCTTGAAAGTCCTCTATTCCATTGAATGACCATATTTTCCCCTGAAACATGATACTCAGTTTTGCTGGGTAGATGATTCTTGATTCTAATCCCAGCTCCTTTGACCACTGGAATATCATATTCCAAAACCTTTGATCCCTCAGTGTAGAAGCTGCCAGATCCTGAGTTATCCTGATTGTGTTTCCACAATATTCAAATTGTTTCTTCCTGGCTGCTTGTAATATTTTCTCCTTTATCTGGGAATCCCAGAACCTGGCTGTAATATTCCTAGGAGTTTTCTTTTGGTGGTCTTTTTCAGGAGGTGATGGGTGGATTCTTTCAACCTCTATTTTGCCCTCTGGTTCTAAAACATCAGGGCAAATTTACTTAAGAATTTGTTCAAGGATGATTTCTAGGTTCTTTTTTGATCATATCTTTCAGGTAGTCTAATAATTTTTAAATTATCTCTCCTGGATATATTTTCCAGGTCCGTGGTTTTTTTTTCCAATTTCCCATTGTCTTCTATTTTTTTTATTTGTTCGGATCTTTTTAATAGTATCTTGATCTATCATAAAGTCACTAGCTTCCATTTGCTCCAGTCTAATTCTGAAGGAATGGTTCTCTTCAGTGAACTTTTGAGATTCTTTTTCCATCTGGCAAATTAGACTTTTTAAGGCATTCTTCTCCTCATTGCCTTTTTGAGCCTCTTTTGCCATTTGATTTAGTCTGTTTTTAAGGTGTTACTTTCTTCAGTCAGGTTGTTGAGTCTCATTTCATAATTTTCTTGCATCATTCTCATTTCCCTTCCCAATGTTTTCTCCACTTCTCTTATTTGGCTTTCAAAAATCCTTTTAAAGCTCCTCTATGGCCTGTAACCAGCTCATATTTTTTTTGGAAGCTTTTGTTGCAGGAGTTCTAACTTCACTATCTTCCTCCTGTTTCATGCTTTGATCCTTTTTGTCCCCAAAATGAGTGTAAAGTTGGGTTGCTCTGCTTGCTTTGCTTCCCTCGTTTGCTCATTTTGCCACTCAATTACTTGACTTTTGAGCTTTTTGCCACAGTAGGACCCTGGTATCAGACAGGGAGCTTTATCCTAAATTGCTGGGATTTTCTCAGCTGCTGGAGCTGTTAATTGGGTGCCCTTTCTGAAGCCTCAACACCTTCTGGCAAGCTGGTCATGTACTCCAGGAACTCCACCCTAGACAGTGATCCAGATCCAAGCAGGTTAAAGCAAGACTGATTACCCCTCAGACTGGGTGCTTGGCCCCCTACAATCTGCAAGCCAGGAGCTGAAGATGCTATGTGCTGGCAGCTGCACAGCCACAGTGCCTCAGTGGCTTCTCCCTCCAGGGGGTAAAGGTTAGACTGCACTCCCAACTACTGGATCCCAAAGTCCACACTACACTGAACTCTCACTTTGTCCTTAGCATCTATGTCTTGATAATTCTGGAAACCACCACAGCTTCTGATGATCTGAAGTCCCTCCAGCCAGTGACTGGTTGTGGCCACCTTGAAGCTAAAACCTTGGGCTCATGCAGGGCTGGGCTCAGCTCCCAGAGCTCTGCACTGACCTCTTCCTGCCAACCTTCTGGGCTGTCTTCAGAGGGACGTTAACTTCTCTATGTCATTTTGTGGGTTCTGTAGCTCCAAAGTTTGTCTAGAGTCATTTTTGTACATGAATTAGAGGAGGTAGGAGCCGGAGCGGTGTGGAAGACCTGTTTCTACACTGCCATCTTGACTCTGCCCCCACTACATTTGAAATTTAAACATCTTCAGATTATAATAAAAATAGTTTTGAACTCTCAGACCTCAAAAAACAATGTTGAGGCCCCAGTGCATCACTAGATCACACTTTTAGAATTACTAAGGATGGATATGTGGTCTCAGTTCCTTGCTTCAGATTCCTAACCTTTTTATGTCTATGCATCCTCTCCAGGCTTTGTGATTTTTCCCCTAGTTCAAGGGTCATAACTTGAAGGAAGAGCAAATGCATACATTTCTCTGCAGTAAATCCTATACTTCCATCAATGTTTTCATACAAACACTTTTTATGGTATGGACACAATCTTGAATATTTAAAGTATATACCAAATATTTTACTCTATGCTCTATTTGGTTCTACTCAGCAGGAAAGATATTAAGTTCGATTGTGTACACATTTAGTTTCTGTCACCCAAGGATGAACCTAGTTTCATTCAAGGGGGATCATCACCGAAAAAGAAAAAATCAGTCACTGGTAGAGGAAGTGTGGTTTGATTTAATCTAGCTCTTAATGAAACTACCAAAGTTTGTTCTTATTGGGAAAACTATAGCCTACATGAAGAGAAGTACACCCATCAATGAAATCATAGATTTTTGAAGTACTCTATTCAAGATAATTCAAGAAGTATTGCCCTCTCTCCCAGGCAGAGTCAAAATGGTAGAGAAAATGCATTAACCTAGCTGAATTTTCCCAACATTCCCCTACAAACAACCTTAAGGCAGTAAGTCAAATCAAATTCTGGAGCAGCACAGCCAACAAAAGGTTGAGATAAGACATTTTCCCAGCACAAGGCAATTTAGAAGGTGAACAGGAAAGGTGTGTGACAGCAAGGTAGGGATCAACCACATACAAATGCATGATCAGAAGGTATTGGAGGTTGTTGTGAAAGCAACAGCAGCAACTTCAGGAGTTCTCAGCCCAAAGACAGGAAGATTGGACAAGTGGTCAGAAAGAGATTACAGGGGACCCCAAGCTGACACTTCAATCAGGACAAAGTGCTATTTTGCAATTGCATTGTCCATATGCAGTTCTGGATCATAATTTTAGAGTGGAGAGGAGCACTTGTGGTCAGTCACAAGGGAGCAGGGCAAATTAACATTTGGCATTCAAACAACATGGCCAGCCAGTCTCTGCACTAGTGTTTAAAATTCAGCTCAAGAAAGGACCTCAGTGTCTGGTACCTTATCCTGCCAAGGAATCTTCAGTTAGGCAATTCAAATGGAAGCATTTCAATTTCCTAGCATGGCACTGTTACGCTGTCCATGTTTGACAAGCCTACAATGAGATCAACACAAGAGCTCTGTAGACCTTCAGTTTGGAATGAAGCCTAATACCTCTTTTGTACCACACTTTGCTTTGGAACACCAAAAACTAATTTTTTTGTTAGAGCTAACTGGTAATTAGTGCATCAAACTCATCATTTATGTGTAAATCCCTGAAAGCTATTATATCAGCAATGCAATATTCACAATGCCTACGGCAATTACAAATATGCTGATGTGCTTATCAATTACAAAATAGATCAGGCTTTCTATATGGGCGATAAAGCTGGAACATTTATTAAAATACCAAAAGACTGAGTCCCAAAACCAGAAAGTCAAAGCCATCAGAGTAGTTATGAAATTGGCACAGGTAGATAAAGTAGAAAGCACCCACATTCTCAAGCCTTTAGAACAGAACAGGCTACCTCAGGCAAAGGTCTTCCTCTCCCCACTCACAGCAACTACTCAGCATCCAGGAAACATGCTCCTAGCAGCTCTGGCCCCTGGAAGTCCTCAGCAGGAGTCCTTAGCAGAAATTCTGGCTGGCTCAAAAAGGGTTTCGTGCCTCTACCTCCACCTCAGCTGCTAGCACTACCACAGCCACTGCCGCTGCTGCTGCTGCCGCCGCCGTCGCCACCACTGCTAGCCACTGCAGGAACTCTAGCTTGGCTTCTGCTTCCTCTTGCCCCACCCCTTCCTGCTATATCAGAAAGTCCAATGGGACATGGAAGATCGTTAAATTCCATTACCTTTACATTCAGCCCCAAGATCTTTCATGTCCCTTACTTGGCAAAAATACATTAGGAATAACTGGTGTCAACAAAATTTCACAACAATATAACAAGGTTAGCACACAATAAACACAGAAAACCATATTTTAGGGTGGGGCTTGAGCACAAGCTCCCCATCATTCCCCCCATACCAAAAAAATGGGGCCCCAAAATCCTGTGGTAAGGGGTGAAGGTCTCTTCTTTCATGGCTACTTGCTGCTGAAATCAGATGTAGAGCTGTCCCTGTCCCAAGGGGTTCCATTTGAGAGGTCAGTTCTTAATATGCTTGATGCCAGATGCAAGGGTGACACATCACAGTTGCAGACAGGGGATGACATCCAGCTTAAGCTATCAGGCATCTACAGGTGGAGGCTACCAAGCCTACGGAAACAAATCTAGCAAACAAGGTGAACAGACAAAAAGTCAAGAAGAAGCAAAGAGACAATAACCAGACTATTGTAGCCTCACTCACGGTAGAATAAATGAGTTAAGGATAGAATTTTGTAATCATCTTCTCCAGAATAAACAATAGTTACAGTGTTATCCCTCCCATGTGCTATAATCTCTGCAGCCTTTGGAACATCATCTGGCTTCCATTTTACCCATACTTTAGCTCCTGATTTTATTCTATCAGTAGAACCAAATCCTTCAGGTCCTCTGACAGTTATTTTGGAAGGAGGGTCAGTTTTTGCAAGTGGTATTGTTTTACAAGGAATGATAATCACTTGAACTATCCTATCATTTTTATGAATCTGTATGGGCCCTTCACCTAAATTATGGAATGTCACAACAATTTCCCCTTGATAATTAGAATCTATTACTCTAGCCAATACATGTATTCCTTGAGCTGCTAATACTGATTTGGGTAAAGTCTGTCCAAAGTGATTTTTAGGGATTCTTATGCATATCCCAGTGGAGATTTTTCTTATTTCTTTTCTATCCAACCAAAAGTCCTCTAAACAATGTAAATCATACTGCAACGAACCAGGTGTTCCTGGGTACGGTGCTGGGACATCCGGCCTCAAGGTCCAATACTCAATATTTGGGATCTTATGTGTTTGTTGTTTTCTAATTTGCAGATTTGGGGTCATCATTCTGGCTAGAGGTGTACTTCCTCCCAATGGTCTATTATTCAAATTACATAAAGCCATGAACAAATTATCCTTCCAATGTTGGTATGAATTATTGGAACTTAACTTCCTCAACTGTTCTTTCAGTAATCCATTCATTCTTTCAATTAACCCAGATACTTCTGGATAATATGGAATATGATATATCCATTCTATGTTGTTTAGTATACAATATTTCTTCATTTCATTGCCTTTGAAATGTGACCCATTGTCACTTTGAATCTGCATTGGGGTTCCATAATATAGACTTATGAGATCTAGAGTTTTACAAGTGTTTTTCTGGGTTGCATTCTTATAAAGACAAGCCACTAGTACACCTGAATAAGTGTCAACACAAGTACATATAAATCTGCATCCTTTATCTAGTGGTAGTGGACCAATATAATTTATTTGCCAGATTTGAGCTGGGACTTTTCTTCTTGCTATCTCTGCAGTTACTACCCGAGGAACAGTTCGCTCCTTTTCCAATTGACATATATGACATTCTTCTGCTATCTGTTTTAACAGTGAATGAGAGATACTAACACCTAGATCTTGTGCCCACTGGCGTGTGGCCTGGACACCCAAATGGCCTGCTGTTTGGTGGACCCATTTTGCTAATACCGGATCATCAGTTGTTGTCAAAGTAGGGACAATATGTTCAGTAGCAATCTTTGCCAGTCGATCAGCATGAGCATTGTATTCACGTTCTGGCGTGGTGAGGGCCACATGAGCATCTACATGAAAAACTGACAAGTCAGTGACCAAAGACACATTCCAGATATCTTCCCATAATTCTTTGCCCCAGACTTGTTTGCCATGAATTTCCCAATTTTCATTTTTCCACATGGGCATCCTTGTAGCTAACCCATTCGCTACTGCCCATGAATCAGTGAATATATGACACTGTCCTCCTTGTTCTATTTTGATGGCTTGATATACTGCCATAAGTTCAGCATATTGGCTACTTCCACCTATCCCAGTACTTTCCAAAGGCCTTCTAGTACATGGGTTATAGGCCACTGCTTTCCAATGTCTTTTTTGGCCCAAATATTTTGCTGTCCCATCAGTAAACCCTGCATGTCTCTTTTGTTCCTCAGTTAATACATCATATCCCTCATCCCATTTTACAGTGGACTGTACCAACTGTTGCTTTGGCTCAGGGGGTGTGTCATGCCTCTCAATTTCTATGTTTGCTACAGATTCATGTGGGGCAGAGACTCTGCTTTTGCCTGTTGTCACTCTATTTTGAATATACCATACTAGCCTCTTGGGCATGTCCAATTCTGTGAGAAGCTGGGGTACTCTTTAACCAGGTCATAATTGGGATTCCAGATCTTAATATCACTTCATGGCCCAGAGACAGTTGTTCAGTCTCCACCAAATCCCAATATGCAGCTAACAACTGCTTTTCAAAAGGTGTATACTGGACTCCAGATGAAGGGAGTTTCCTACACCAAAATCCCAAAGGTACATTTCGGCTTTGTTGTTTTTGCCATAAGCTCCAGTTTGCATAATCATCTTGTACAGTCACTTGCAATTCCTCTGGACCATTTTGCATGGGCCACAAATCTAGGGCCAATTGTATGGCAGCCTTGACTTCTTCAAAAGCTTTACTCTGCTCAAGTCCCCAATCAAATTCATATTTCTTCCGTGTGACTCTATATGAAGGTTTTAAAATCTGTCCCAAATGTGGAATGTGGTGCCTCCAGTTTCCAAACAATCCTATGAACTTTTGGACCTCCTTCTTATTGGTAGGGGTAGGAAAATCCTGAATCTTTTGTCGGGCTTGAGGAAGAATCTCCCATAGCCCCTTGTTCCATTGTATACCCCAAAATTTCACATTTTGAGCTGGTCCTTTAACCTTTGTAGGGTTAATTTCCCACCTTTTACTTTTCATATGCTCAATTAGAAGGGTCAAACTCCTTTCCACTTCTTTTGCATCTTTTCCCTGTATCATGATATCATCAATGTAGTGGGTAAGCTGTATAAGACGTAGCTTTAATTCATCCAACTTGTTCAGCCACAATCCTGTGACAAATAGTGGAGCTATGTATGTACCCTTGTGGCAAGCAGGTGAAAATATATTGTCTACCCTGCCAAGTGAAAGCGAATGGTCCCATTGTTTAGGATCTATTGGGATGGTGAAGAAGGCATTTGCCAAGTCAATAACTGCATACCAAGTCCCATCATATTTGTGGATCCTTTCTATTAAGGTGATGGTATCTGGAACAGCAGCATACAAAGAAGGAGTCACCTTATTCAACTGTCTATAATCCACAGTCATTCTCCATGTCTCATCTGATTTTCTTACTGACCAGACAGGATTATTCCATCTTGTGGTTGTAGGGACTAACACTCCTGATTCAACATATTCCTTTATAGTAGTGGTAATTTCATCTGGCACACGATACTGTTTTAAAGTAATTACTTCAGAAGGTTCAGGTAAAGTGATTGGGTCCATTTTTATTCTTCCCACTAAAACTGTATTAATTCCTATCTTCCTTACAGCAAATTGGTATCTCCCTTCAGGTAAATTCAGAGTCATGCCTCTCAATATATCTATTCCAATGATGTATTCAGGAATGGGTACAACAACCACAGTATATTATTTCTTAGGTAACTGCCCCATTTTCATTGTTATTTTAACTTGTCTGGCTGATATTTCAGCCCCTCCTAGACCTGTGATGGTAATAGGAGTTCCATGTTTAAACTTATCAGGGTTTCCATAGATAAGTGTGGCCTCAGCCGCCAGTATCCAGCAGTGCCCTAGTCACTGTAGTTGATCCATTCTTCCAATATATTGTTAAACCAATATGGGATCTGCAATCTCTTCTGTATATTTCTTTAATCTGGGCTGAGGCTTGGCCTATCTCCTATTCTCCCTGAAGGTGCGGCAAACTTGGATACAAAGATTCAGATTCAGGAGTACCTTCAGGGGTGGTTCCTGCTTCCCTATTAATTCTAATGCTAAGTACCTTTTCTTGGTACAGCTTATGCAGCTCTTTAGTTGGAATACCATCCATTCTTCTAAAGTCCACCCCTGCTCTTAATAGAGCAGTAAACAGTTCCCTTCTTTTTGGTCTATTTTGTCTCTGAATCCTCTGGCTGTTTAATCTTCTCTCTCCAGGAAATTTGTCTTTTTCCCATTCCCCTAGGTCACTTAATTGTGAAATCTTATCCAGCACCTCTGAAAGAGGGTGCCCTATTTCTCCAATTAATAGAGTCAGAATTAGGTGCTTATAAGCAGAAGGAGCCATCTTCACTATGACATTTCTATGAGGAACTCCTGGGGGGGGTATCATAATATGCATTTGCATCTCCAATCATGATAGCAGTTTTCATTATCTCCTCCTTTAGCTTTCTCATACAGTCTCTAAGTGAGTACCAGGGCCTGTCTCCCGTAGGCCACATAGAGTCAGTAGGAATTGCTTTTTGCATCACTCTGCAGCTAAAGCTAACAGATTAGTTTTGTTGTTACCTTCTTGCATATGGTGATCCCTAAAAGCTTGGTGTACAAAAGGATTCTGACTGATACTTATGAATTTTAAGCAGTCCTCACTGTCCAGTGTTATTCCTCTGGCACCTTCATCAGTGATTCTTACTATCCAAGACACTAAAGACTCCTCCATTCTTTGGGTGAATCTACTCAATATATCAGTGATCTCCTGTTGAGTGAAATCCTCAATTAGCTCCCTAGACTCTGTTTTGCCCTGGTGGTTCTCCTGTCTTCTTCTTCATATGGGGAGAGCTTCTACATTAGAAGACTCCTCATCTAACCTTGCTCCATTCTCCTCACACACATTCTCCTGCAAGCTGTCAGGACAACTCTGCTCAGCCTGTACAAAAGCTGCATGCACATTCCTTCTGCTAGTATTTTGCTTCCTTTTAGCTACATGAACAGTAGCTTGTTCCTGGACCACATGAGTCCCTCTAGTTTGCTCTTCTGAATGGTGTGACACAGAAGAATCCTCAGGAAAACCATCTGACTCCCTAGCCATCTGAGCTCTTTCCTCCAGCAGCTTATCCCTACTTTTACACATAAGGCAATAACTTGTTAGCAGGACCCAGCCTCTCCTGCATACTCCTGTCAGTTCTTTGCCTGGTTCTATGGGTATTCCTTGCAAACATCTTTCCAAATCTCCAGGTTTTCCCTCTTTTAGCTTTGGTTCCCAGTTTTCATAGGGCCCTGTGCTTTTGGCCCATTCTCTGGCTAGAGAGGAATAAGGCAAATCCTCCCATCCTGGAATAGCCATTTCTCCCTCTAAAGCCCCCCTTCTTCCAAATAGAGGCCTGACATTTTGTGATCCCTCCCTCGTTGCCAAATATATCAGCAATATTCACAATGCCTACGGCAATATTCACAATGCCTACGGCAATTACAAATATGCTGATGTGGTTATCAATTACAAAATAGATCAGGCTTTCTATATGGGTGATAAAGCTGGAACATTTATTAAAATACCAAAAGACTGAGTCCCAAAACCAGAAAGTCAAAGCCATCAGAGTAGTTATGAAATTGGCACAGGTAGATAAAGTAGAAAGCACCCACATTCTCAAGCCTTTAAAACAGAACAGTCTACCTCAGGCAAAGGTCTTCCTCTCCCCACACACAGCAACTACTCAGAGTCCAAGAAGCATGCTCCTAGCAGCTCCGGTCCCTGGCAGTCCTCAGCAGGAATCCTTAGCAGAGATTCTGGCTGGCTCAAAAAGGGGTTCATGCCTCCACCTCCACCTCAGCCGCTAGCACTACCACAGCCACTGCCTCTGCTGCTGCTGCCGCCGCCATCGCCACCCCTGCTAGCCACTGCAGGAACTCTAGCTTGGCTTCTGCTTCCTCTTGCTCCACCCCTTCCTGCTATGTCAGCAAGTCCAATGGGGCATGGAAGATCTTTAAATCCCATTACCCTTACAGCTATGCTGCCAAGATAAGTGAATCATCCTGGAAAAGCCTAAAGAAAGACATGAGTAGCAGAGGAAAATTGGGAAAAGAAGTGAGAGTGATGCAAGAAAATTATGAAAAAAAATTAACACCTTGGTGAAAGAGTAACCAAATAGTAAAAGAGACATGAAAATTACACCTTAAAAAAAACAAAATTTGTCAAATACTAAAAGAGGCATGAAAATTCACTAAAGAAGATTCCTTAAAAGTTAGAAATGGGCAACTAGACATTAGAGACTCCACGATACATCAAGAAACAACAAAAACAAAGTCAAAAGAGTTTTTAAAAATCAAAGAAAATGTGAAATATCTTATTGGAAAGAAAGCTAGATCTAGGAGAGAGAAAATTTATTTTGCTGGATTGCCTGAAAGCCATGATCAAAAAAATTGCCTAGACATCATTATTCAAGAAATTATTGCCTCAAAAAAAAAAGAAATTATCAAGGAATGCTGCACAATAGCTTAGATCTAGAGGGTAATTTAAAAATTGAAAAAAAAATCCAACTAATCACTTCCTGGAAGAGATTCTAAAATAAAAACTCTCAGAAATGTTATGGCCAAATTGCAGATATCCCATATCAAGGAGAAAACATTGCAAATATCCAGAAAGAAACCATTCAAATGCTGTGGTGTCATGGTCAGAATTACGAATGATTTAGCAGCTACAGTGTCAAAAGAATGAAGAGCTTGGGATATGATATTGCAGAAGAAAAAGGAACAATGATTATAAACATGAATAACTACTCTGCAAAACTTAGTATCATTTTCTGGGAGGGGGGTGAAGAATAGAATTTAATAAAATAGAGGACTTTCAAGCATTCCTATTGAAAAGACCAGGGCTGGATAGAAAATTTGACATTCAAACAAAAGACTCTAGAGAAGTATAAAGAAGTAAACAGTGTAATGGCAAGGAAATAAGTACTTAACACCTTGTTTCAGCTATTGAATTAAAATCTTGTTTTAATTAACACAGAAATAATTAACACCTAGTTTCAAGTTAGTGATTATATCAAGTATTATGATCCAGAATTTGTGAATCCCACAACTTGTGAACCCTAGAACTCATGACCTCCTGCAATGGGAAGGCGAGGAGCTAATGACCATGTATACGGAGAGGCCCAGTCTGGAGAGAGCAGAACTGAGAGGGACCTCTTGTGTTTCAAAAGGAGAAAACTTGTGGTATCCCAGCACTCTGTGTTTGTCTGTTCTGTCTGTGTTGATATTTGTTTGTGATACTTTGTACAGAATCCCTGGGACCTTACTGGAAGCCCTGAAAGAGGATTTCCTGGTTGTCTGTTTATAGAAGTCCTAGAGAAGGTCCTGGGACTGTACTGATGATTTGTGTTGAGTTCTCAGACCTTGTTTATGGGTCTGTGCTGATTTCTATGTTGATGATTTGTGTTGACCTCTTGAACCCTGTTGATTTCACAGGCAGATAGTGAACTGATGATAGTTCTGGCAATGTGAATGAATGTTATTATGTGTGATATTAATGAATGAAAGTTAAATCAGTTACTTATCAGTAGCAATCATATAATATACAAAGTCTTCCACTCTCGGGGGCCCACTTGATTAACTCAATCAGTCACTTATTCAGCAATCAATTACTAAGTATCATACACAAAACCTTCCACCCCTTTAGGTCACTAGTAAACTATTATTCCAGAATTACTCTACCTAAGGAGAGGTCTTTTCATCTTGACTTGGGGCCTGTTCTCAGATTCCCTGGATCCCCTTCCATAGTCCCAGATTCTACCTGGATTCATCAGACTGTCACCTGGGTTCAGTGGCAGACAGCTCCCAGTTCCTTGTCCAGCTCTCTGGGCAGGTCCTGCTCCACAGTGAAGTTCACATGGTCTGGTCAGTGTCAGATCCTTCACCATTTCTGCTCCAGGGAATTCAAGGCTCAACCAAGCCACAAACAAAGTTTCAGCATCCCAGTCATGCTTCCTCAGTCACCTGGGCTCCTGGCTCCTGGCTCTACGCTCCTGGGATCCTGGGATCCTGTTCAGAAGAAGCTCCACTACCACAAGTTCTCAGGAAATTCTGGCTCATCTTTCCATTCCCTCTTCTGTAACTGCTTTGCCACCAGATCCTGGTCTCAAGAAATTCTGACTGTGCCTCTCTGGGACTTTTCCTTATACATACACAGCATTAGCTTCTTGTTTCAGCCATCCCCTTCCTGTTACATCAGTAACAGGTGACAGGAGTTCATGCCTTCTGTTTCCCCAACAGATCAGTTACAAAGTGCTAAGTACCTGCTACTTCTGACAACACAAAGGGATCTTCAAATTCAAATTACATTACACTAACATGTAAGGAAAGGAAAATGACAGATGCTGAATGGAATATGGAAAAGCAAGGAGAATAATTCATTGTTGTTGGAGTTGTGAACTAGAGAACAATTTCAAACTATACTCAAAGGGCTATAAAACTATGGATATCCTTTGACCCAGCAATTCCTTCCACTTATGTATCCCAAAGAGATAAAAGGGAAAGGGAAAGCACCTATATGTATAAAATGTTTATAATAGCTCTTTTGTGGTGCTGAAAATCTGAAAAGTGAGTGTATTCCCATCAATTGGGGAATGGTTGAACAAATTGCAGTATATTATTGTGATGGAATACTATTGTGCTATCATAAATGCTGAGGGGGGGTGGTATCAGAAAAACCTGGAAAGATCTATATGAATTGATGTAGAGTGAACTGAGCGGAACCTAGAGATTCACACAGCAACACCATGAAAACAATTATCAACTGTGAAAAACTTAGCTACTGTGATCAATGCAATAATCCAAAGTTATTATTAAGGACACAAGATGGAAAATGCTATCCACCTCCAGAGTGGAAGCTGATGAGTTCTAAGAACAAATTAATTTTTGTACTTTATTTATTTTTCTTGCTTTTTTGTGAAATGAGTAACATGAAAATATGTTTTATAAGTGATTGTTTTATTGATTGCCCTTCTCAATGGCTGGGGAAAACACCAGAGGGAGGGAAAGAATGTGGAACTCAAAATTTAAGGGGGAAAAAAAGAATATTAAAAATAAATAAATAATAAGAAAAATAAGTATCTCTCACCAATGAAATAACAGACCATTAAAGTTCTTGATTCAATTCAATTTAAGGAATAATTATTAAGCACTGAATATTTGTCAGATATGGTGCCAGGCTATGGGGATATAAATGCAAAAGTAATCCCTTCCCTAACTAAATACTAAGTGAGTTTTGTCAAATAAACACAGAAGTCCAACAAAGATATGGGCCCATGTCTTTCCCTGGGATACCTATCCTATCCATAAATAGAATGGTCATTAAACAACCAATCAGTCACTAAGCAGTTAATAAGTGACTACTTTGTTTCAAGCTCTACATATAGGTGTTCGTGTGTGTATGTACCTATATGTACATACACACATGCATATATATACATATGTGTATATATATAGATATGTTTGAATACATACACATATGAATTGGTGTGCTATTGTTTGTTCTTCATTTTTTAAGATAACCAATAACATTATGGGGTGAAATCTTGATTTGTACAAGAACTGGATTTAAGTGAAACAGAGTTGTACAGTCAGTCTCACTCTCACTTCCTAAGTCATCGGTAGTCCAGTGGTAGGAAGAGTCAAAATGACTGATGATGTCCTGGGATGCAGCAGACGACCTTGGAGTCTTCAGTGTCTGACCAAACTCTAAGCTCTCTGCAAAGCCTGCTTAATCAGTCTTCATGGCCTTTGGAACAAATTGTTCTCATTGACCCATTACACCAGGGGAAGTTTTCACATTCTTGGGGTAGACATTAGACATGACCCTACCTCACCAGCAAGTTTGAAGCCTGTCAGTTTCTCTCAACCTGATTTAATTTGTCTACTGGGGTGTGGTCACAGGTTGGGTGACAGGTGGGCAACAAAGGTGGATGAGCAGCCCTGGAAAGAGTTTGGCAAGCCCTTACACCAGAGGTGCTAGAACTACCTGAACACCTAATATAGCCTATGTATGTATGTATGTATGTATGTATGTATGTATGTATGTATGTATACAGTAAAAAAAGCAATCCCTATTCACAAGGAATTTACAATTCTGTATTCTAAAGGGACAGTATAGAATAAATATTAGATAAGAAATACAAATACAACAGCATTAAGTAATTGAAATAGCTAAATTTAAATTGAATATAATTCAGTTTTATTTAAAAAGGCACTAGCAGTTGGGGAAAAGGCTTCATGTAGAAGGGAGTACTTGAGCAGATTCTTGAGAAAAGAGAGGAAGCCAATACCTTCCTGGAATGCAGGACAGTCAGTGCAAAGGGACAGAAAGGGGATGTGGAAAGTTGTGTATGAGAAACAGACAGAAGACTAGTTTGACTGGATTGCAGAGTTTAAGCGTGAATAATGTCAAATATGGCTGGAAATAAAGGTTGTGACCATGTTGTGAAGGACTTTAAAAGTGAAACAGAGCAATCTTAGGAACAATAGGGAGCTGCTACAGTTGACTAGAAGAGTCAAATGGTCAAATCTTCACTTAAGGAAAATCACTTTGGCAGTAGTGTGGACTGGAACTGGGAAAGCTTCTAAGTACTGGAGACTTAAGACTCTGCTGCAACAATTTAGGTGAGAAGTGAAGAGATCCTGGCCTAAGGTGGCAATTATGTGAATAGAAAAAGAAGGGGATGGTTTGTGAAGATAAAACAAGATCTGGTAGTTGATTAGCTATGTGAGGTGAGAATGAGTCAAGGATAATGCTGAGGCTATGAGGTTATACTGTCAAATCATGAACCAATCTTTTCTGTAACTTTCCCTATCCCGTTATCTAAATAGGAATTATCAAATCTATAATAATTAGTCTTTGCTAAGAAATACCTTACAGGGACTTCTTCACATATTGAAGCTAAGATAGAATAAAACTAAAAGTGAATTACAACTTGTAGGAGGAAATCAGATCTATTCAATATTCACTTCATACCTGAACCTACACCAAGTGTCATAGGTAAGATACAAACAGAGACCTAAGTAAAGCTTGCAGCAAGCTATTTTTCCTTCACTGATCTGAGACATAAAAATACTATTTAAACCTTATGACTGAATTTAATCGTTCCTACTGATTTTTTCCATTTATGTTTGACACAAGAAAAACAACTAAAGCAGACATAAAGAATTTATGTGACATTATCAAGCTGTTAATTAAATGCTTATAGTTTCTCCTTGCTTTGATCTTCACCTTCAGGTAATGATCCTACTGTGGAACTCCTACTGACTTTAAACTAGGTATAACTTTGGCTCTGTGTCATATTCTTAATGATAGGAACATTTTAGGTTTTGTTTAGTAAGATACCAAAAGTATTGTTAAAAAGGGTATGTTACTTTTTTAAAAATTGAAAGTTTTAAAATGGCAGCTACATTCATTATTGGTTATTACAAAATCCCTTTCCTTAATCATTGATATTTGGCTAGGTTTATAGACAGGAAGCTTTACAAGGTGGAATACAGGGAGTAGGGAAGCCTGTGAGTCAGAAATTCCAGCTTTAACACTTACTACCTCTGATCTCGGAAAGGTCACTTGACTCTTTGGGACTGGCTCCAATATTGTCTTCCACATACATACAGCACAAGGAAGAACTCCAATTCTTTGTATAGGCACTCCACAAAATGGCTATTCTGGGTTTGAAGCAAAAGGCTAGAAACATATTATGTGACCAGCAATTGGGGAATGCCTAAACAAATTGTTATGTGAATGTCATGAAATACTGTTGTGCCAAAAAGAAGAACAAATATGAAGAACTTACAGAAATGGAATGTGGTTCCAAATGGCCAATGCCAAAACATACACCTTTCCTTTCTGTTAATGAACAGGAAACTAGCATAATAGGAAGTCACATGAGCTATCAGTCAAAATAACTACAAAAGATGACTTTGGTCATATATTTGACTTTTTGTGGGAAAGTCAGGGGCATTTATTAGAAAATGAGGGAGATGTCACAAAAAAAGCATCAACAAAGCATTTTAAAATAATAATGTTCATTGATATAGATAATCCACAACTTATATATACAAAAATTAATCTATCTCTTGCATATGGATGGCCATCTAGGGAAAGATATCATTCATAGAAACAGAGGATTGTTGCCCCTTCATCTCATACTGCATTAATTATTTTTCATACTTTTTCTTCTAAGAAATTCCCTGGGGGTGGTTAAGTGGTGCAGTGAATAGAGCACTGGCCCTGGAGTCAGGAGGACCTGAGTTCAAACGTGGCCCCAGACACTTAACACTTACTAGTCATGTGACCTTGGGCAAGTCACTTAACCCCAATTGCCCTCCAAAAAAAGCAAAAAAAAAACAACCCTAAAATTACCTTAAAAAAAAGAAATTCCCTGAGGTCTCTAATGTAGTGTATTGGGAATAAGGACATAATGGAAGTGCTGGCTCATCTTCATGCTGACTTCTTCCCAGAGTCTTTTTTTTTCTTCAGAGACCTTAGGAGAATCTAACTAATTTTCATCAGTGGCATGGTAATCCAATCATCCCAGTTAATTCCAGAAATGCAGGAAGCATTTTTTTAAGTGTCAGTTTTGAGCTTTTACCAAAAGAGTCAAAATTGACTGTGGCCAAATTTTTGTCCATATGCAAATCCTGAAGTACAGAAATACACCGAAATACAGTATGCACTGATTCACAATCATTCCATGTTTTCTGACAATCATGATAAAACTTCAGGAATCTCCTGAGGATATGCCCATGGGACAGACTCCTCATACTGTCATTCTCTTTGCTCACAATGACCTCATTGATAAGGTTTTGCAAAGCGATAGTGAGATATATAGAACTGTTCCTATTCAGAGCAATCCAAGGAAGAGAAGTGTCAAATCTGTCTATAAGACCCACTTTGTCTTTCACTATTGTAAGTCTGATTGCCAAGAATCTGCATGTTCATGATGAAAAAGCAACAGAAACTTTTTTTAAAGAATCAAATGGAAATGCTTAAAGAGCTTTTTCATGAAACCAGACTTTTATGAAAGACTTTTTTGAGTCTTGGCTCCAAGTATTTATGAACATGAGGATATCAAAAAGAATAGTTTGCTTCAGCTGTTTGGAGGAACAAGAAAGGATTTTAGTCATTCTGGAAGAGGCAAATTCCCTGCTGAGATCAGTAGCTTTCTGTGTGGGGATCCTGGAACCAATAAATCCCAGCTGCTACAAATATGGCTACAATTTTATTCCTTGAGAACAGTACATATATGTAAAAGACTCTAAGGTAGTTGGTCTTACTGCATATATAAAAAAAAAGACCCAGCAACAAAAAATTGGTCTTACAGACAGCTCTGCTCTGGAGTGACAGTGGTATTTGTTGTGTGGATCAATTTGATAAGATGAATGAAAGATTGGTACTTCATGAAGTAAGCTAACAATGGCCTCTCAGTTGTCACAAGTGGAGTTACTTTCAGCTAAATGATTGATTTTAGAACAGCTAATCATTTAGAATCCTAATGGAATCCTAAGAAAACTACCATGGAAAATATTCAGCTTCTCCATCTATTCTTGTCAAGATTTAATTTGATTTTCCTCATTCTGGACCCTCAAGAAGAAGCCTATAACAGGTGTCTTGCCCACCATTTTGTTGCACTATATTACCAAGGGGAAGAGGAAATAGAAGAGGAGTTCATGGATATGGAAGTTCTGAAGGACTCCATTGTTATGCTCACAACTCTGTTACTCCTAGACTAGGCAAAGAAGCAGGCCAGACTTTAATTGAGGTCTATGTAGACATGAGGAAGGGGGAAGTAGCATAGTAATGGGTTCCTGCTTATTCTCAATAGCTGGAATCATTGATATATTCGTCAGAAGTTCATGCCACAGAGCAAATTTCAAGCAAAGTTGAAGCAATTGATATTGAAGAAGCAAAATATCTCCATCATAAGTCTGCTCCTGACCCAAAGACTGACATTGTGGATCTATCTATTCTCAGTACAGAAATGAGTGCACATCAAGCAAAAGAAAAGAAGAACTAATTAAGACTTTGAAGAATCTTATTCAATCAAAAGGAAAAACACCATCTCTAAACTATCAGCAATTCTTTGAAGATATTCAGGGACAATCTAACATAGCTATTTCTAAAATATTTGAAGAAGTTCTACGTGCTTTGGCTGATGACTTCTTGATAGTGACTGGAAAGGCTGTTCAATTACTTTGAAGAAATTAGATATGAGGAATGAGCAATATTTGATCTGCTTCTCTACAAAGATGTTTCACTTGATTGCTTATGTAAGAGTACTGGTTTTCCTTCATTATTTGACAATCGGCTAACAGCACTGCAATCAGTGCCACAGCTAGATTTCTAAAACAGTACTAAGCTCTAATTATTTTGTTTTTCAAATATTAATTAGGTATCAGTTTTCATAATGAAATGTTTCTGTAAAATAAAAGTTTTCCTTTTTGTAAAAAATTATATTTAATATATTCATATGTGCAAGAAACTATGCTAAATACTTTCTAAATATTATCTCATTTAATCTTTATAACAACTGGAAGAAATAGGTGCTGTTATTATGTCCATATTGCACTTGGGGGGAATGGGGCTTAAGAGGTTAAGTGACTTGCCCAGCATCACACAGTTAGACAGTGTCTGAGGCCAAATTTGAACTCAGATCTTCCTGACCCAGGCCCAGCACTCTATCCTCTCTGCAATTCAGTTGCCTGATGCAGGCAAAGGTGAAGCTAATTGGCCCCTACAAAGATTAACTCCACAAAGTGAGTCTTCTTAACCATATTCTAACTAGCCAAAAAACAAAACACTTCAAAAATAACATTTTCTAAATCATAGCTCCAGTGATGATGACTTTTCTGCCAGTGCAAATCATAATTTAATGTTGTCTTATCTTGTATAAACCTTGCCTTATCATCTTTCTTTATGTCTGACAAAGGATGAGCCAACAAAATGAAGGGCTTCCTCTTATTTATTTGTTATTTGTAGAGTAGCCATGCCACATTCTTGTTGCCCACATGTTATCCTTCATTTCACTATGTGATCAGGCAATACTTTTTCAGACATACATGTACTTGATAATATTTTATACCACTTCTCATAAGTCATTATTCAGAATATGATGAAAAGCTACTTATACCCATAAGGCTTCTGTCCCCTGACCTTTGGAATATACACCATAGGGATTCTTCTAAGATATTGATACTCCTTGATTTGTAGCCCAATAGAATCACCTGGGAATATTATTTTTTTTTAAATATGGGCCCTGTGGCAGAAAACCACTAAGGATCATTGAAAGTTGTGATTTATCTCATTCATTCATATTCAAATACATTGAAGATAACTTTTTGGAGGGCAATCATGTCTGTAATTTTAGGAGAGGACCATTAGTGAATACAGCAATACAGAACAGAACCTTCTCTACAACTTACAGTCTTAGAGAGTTACTTGCCTGAAGCATTCGAAGATTAAATGACTTAGCAACACATAGCCAGGATGAATGAGAGGTAGGGCTTAAAAATCAAATCTAGCTGACTCTACCTATTGGAATAGCAGAGGGATACTGAAACATCTCCATGTGAAGGCGTAACAGTAAAGACTTAGTTGAAACTGTAGCCTCATTAAAACAGCAATATAACAATTATAATAATAACTGCTATTTAAATCGAATGGTGAAGAAATTATAAAGCTAAGCAAAAATAATAACCAAATTCATTTTGAGAAATGAAAGATCTAAAGTACCAAGGAAAATAATGAGAGGCAAGAATGAAGGGGCCATGATATCACCAGATCTTAAACTATATTATTAGAGAACAATCATTAAAACTAATTGGTACTAATTAAAATTTGTAGGTAGCTGATACAGTGGATAGATCACTGGACCTCGAGTCAGGAAGACTATTTTTCCTGAGTTTAAATCTGGTCTCAAATAACTGTGCAACCCTTGGTCACTTAATCCTATTTGCATCAGCTTGTTCATCTGTAAACTGAGCAAGGGGAGGAAATGGCAAACACTCCAGTATCTTTTGTCAAGAAACCACAGAGTGTCTAAGACTCAGACATGATTAAAAAACTGAACAACATAACAATTTTTTAAAAAAATTATATAGACTAGGTACATTTAATGCCCATAATCAATTTAACACAGAAGAAGAGTATCTGAGAACTCAAGTACACAAACTTTGGGAAAGGAATCAGTTCTGAAAAAAAAACTACAAAGAAAACTAAATAACAGAGGAAAACAAAACAGGTTTAGGCTAGCACCTTAGATCAGATACCACAATAAAGTGCAAATGAATCTGTAACCTATATACAAAAAGTTATGTCACAAAAATATATGGAAAGAGGGGTGGCCAGGTGACGTAGTGAGTAAGAGCACCGGCCCCAGAGTCAGGATAACCTGGGATCGAATCCGGGCTCTGATACTTAGCACCACACCCAGAAATAACGGGCAGTGTAACCTTGAGCAAGTTATTTAACCGCAATTGCTTAGGGAAGACCAGGTGGCTCAGCGAGTAAGAGCACCGACTCCAGTGTCTGGATGACCTGGGGATCGAATCCAGGCTCCAACACTTAGCACCCACCCAGAAACACGTGGCTGTGTAACCTTGAACAAGTTACTTAACCCCAATTGCTTAGGGGAGGCCAGGTGGCTCAGCAAGTAAGAGCACCGACTCCAGTGTCAGGAAGACCTGGGGATCAAATCTGGGCTCAGATACTTAGCACCACACCCAGAAAGAACTGGCTGTGTAACCTTGAGCAAGTTACTTAACCCCAATTGCTTAAAAAAAAAAGGATGACCTGGGGATCGAATCTGGGCTAAGACACTTAGCACCACACCCAGAAATAACTGGCCGTGTAACCTTGAGCAAGTTACTTAACCCCAATTGCTTTGAAAAAAAAAAATTAAAAAATATATATATGGAAAGCATCACCCTCAACAACTGTGGCAAGGAGGGGATATTTCAATTATATACATGCTTTTGTATACAATCATAAAGCTTTTACACAAGATCAATATAATTTAGTATAAAAAGAACATAGGAAGAGAAGAGTAAAGGGGAAATTACTGCATCAATCTCCAATAAAAAGCTAATATCCAAAGGGATCATACTCCAAGGTGGTCAAAGAGAGGGAGAAAAGTCCTATGTAAACCAAAATAATCATAGCACTATTTCTTATGGTAACAGCAGCAGCAAAAAAATAACAGTAACATGGAAATAAAGTGAATTCCTGTCAATTGGAAAATGGCTGAGAAATGGTTGTTATATTAATGTGATGAGACTATTGGGCCATAAGAAATTCCATAAGAGAAACAAGCACACTTACATGAATTAATGCAGAGTCAAGTAAATAGAACCAAAATAACAATGTGCATAATATGATCTTATGAATGAAAACAAAACTAAAACACAGCCAAACTCTGATTAATTGTAAAAACCACCTTGGGTCCCAGGGGCGGGGGGGGGGGGGGGGCAAAGGGGGGGAAAAAAAAGTTTGTTTGGGGACTTTAAAAATTAATATATATTGATATTTAAAAATAAAAAAAAAAAAATATAAAAATAATAATAAATAAAAAAAAATAAAAAAAAAAGCCAGGACTAAGTTTGAAAATGTGGGGGAAACCCAGGGGGGGGGGGGGGGGGGGGGGGGGGGGAGACAAATGGGATGTACAATATAGTTGTCTGGTGACATTAACAATTAATATATGTATGTATATATATAATATATATATATATAGTATGTTACATATATATAATAAACATATACAAAATTGGGGGGGAAGTTTATTGAAATGACTACAGTATAAAAATAAAAACTATTAGGAAAGCTAGCCCTGGGTGGCACAATATACATGGTACCTGATCTAAGTTCAAATCCCACCTCAGAGCATATTAACATCGACACTGAATAAGTAACTTAGCCTCTTAAGCTTTAGTTTTCTCAGCTGTAAAATGGGTACAATAATTTCAATAAAAGCTTAATAATTTGAGAGAGACAGAAAGAAGAGATAGACAGAGGCAGAGACAGAGAGAAAGACAGAAACAGAGAAAGACAGAGATAGAGATAAAGACAGAGACAGAAAAGAGAAGGTGGGGAGAAAGAGTGAGAGCTAGTAAACATTTTCTCCATATAGAAAAGGAGCTTAATTAGTTCTCCAACTTGGTGCCATGTAAGGGAAGAAGTCAAACATGAAACTGACAGGAAAGTTGGCTTCAAAAAGAAAATATCCTCTGAGCTTGAAAAAAGTGAATGATTGAAATAAAAAAGTTAGAGCTCCGTATCTGAAATGCTACCATTAAAAAGAAACCAGAGAACATGTCTTCACAAGAATTAAGTGCACATATTTAAAGTGGTATCTCTATGGAAGTGTTTTTCATCTAACTGCAGCTTACGCTCTTGAAGTAGGATGCACCTAAGATTCTTTTTTACCTTGAGACTAATTTTGTTTTATAATATGAAAGAAACTGAGAATGCAACCTCTATTTCTGAGCTACATGGAAAGCAAGCCTACTTTAATAGAGAAAGCTTCAAAGATACTCAGATTTCCCTCAGGAGGCAAGCTATTCCTATGCATTTTCCCCTAACAAAAGGGTATGCCTTAATCAACCATATTTTTGAGTCAATTTATAACCTAAAATCCATTTTCCCATTTGTATTTGAAGAGCACTCAATCTAGAGGCAGACCAAGGTTCAAATATTTTATCATAATTGTTGTTTGGGGATTTTATTCTGGTTTTTGCTCTGTTTTGTTTGGTTCTACTATCTGTGAGGTCTTGAGTAAATAACCTCTCTTGGACTTCATTTACCTCAGGTGTAAAGTGAAAGAGTAGGGCTCCTTCTTCCCTTAGATCCTTTTCAGCTATAAACCTATGATCCTGTGATCTCTTGAAGGATGGTGTAACGGTAATGGGAATTTGAACATCTTCCCTGCCCCTTGATAAGCCTAAGGGAATAAGACCTTCCCTTCTTTGAAAATATACTCTGCCCCCTAATAGTCTGAATGTAATCACATGCAGCCTGTGGTGGGAGTTTCTGAAGGGTGGAACAGACCCCATAGGAAGCTGAGAGTCAGAGCAGGCTAGATGGTTGGGAGGAGAGGACACTTCAGAGGGAGATAGATAGGCTTGTGAGTAACTGTTTGTCTTGTGTTGGTTTGTGGGAAGGTTAAAGGATGCTGTAGCTCTCTGTTCTGTTATGGTTGATTAACTTCTTTTCTACTATGATGGAATTGGCTTACAGGTTTCACACTTACTAGTGTCTAAATAAACGTTTTGCTTCTGTCTTCAATGTGGAGAGTCTGTTATATCTTGTGATCAAGCACTATGAAGGTATATTTATATGACAGTGGGTGCTGTGAATATTACATAGGTGCTATAGATGTACATTAAAGAAATTCCTTCTCTGAACCCTTCTCAGTAGAACTTCTCCACCATTATAGTTCTGTGCCCTTTAATAAACTAATTTGTTGGTGACTGCCATATATGGCAGGAATCTGCAAGAAATAGGATTTTCTTTTTCATATCTTGAGGGCTTGTCAGGAAATTAGAGATATAACAGAGGAAACAAAGACTGATGACAGGAGAGAATTAAATGAGGAAGATTTAGTGGGGGGTACTCTGAATGAGGAGATAGGTAGGGACTTTTTGAAACCTTAGTTTCACTGAAAAAATCAGAAGCTGGAAAATTTTTTAAATACTTGAGAAGGACAAAAACAAATGAGGGAATTTATTTATTTTAAAAATGAAAAAAGAGATGGGCCAATTATGTAGTGATCATGAGGTCTAAACAATAATGTAGATAATCTACATGGTATCCACAAAATATGAAAAGAGCTAAAAAAATGAGAGCTTGCATTTATATAGCACTTTAAGACACTTTGCATATATTACCTTCTTTTAACCCATAACAACTCTGAGATGTAGGAGGTATTATCATCCCCATATATTGAGTCACTTGGCCAGGAACATAAAACAAGTAAATTTAAAGTAAGGACTGTCTTGATTTTAAGTCCAATGTTGTTGAATCCATTGCACCACCCAATTCCTTTGTTAGAAGGACTCTAACTCATTGAATAAATACTCTGTAGAGGTAGTGAATGGATCCCACATAGAAATCTAGAAATCACTAACTTCCTAAGGTTCAGTTAGTAGGGATGTGATGAACAATTATGTAAATATAGTCCAAGTGAACTACAGACAAATAGCTATGAATAATTTTCAAATTTTGAATTAAGAGAAATAATTATCAAAGGAAAATCTAGTCATATTACCCTTTACTCCCAAGATTCTCAAACATCTGGTAGGAGATTAAATGCTACCCAGGCATTCATACTCTTAGAGGAGTGTCCCCAGATGACTATCTCTCAGACACCAACTGAGACTCCCTGATGATCCATTCGGTATCCAAAATATACTGTTTTATATATATATACTGTTCCTTTCTTCCTGTAAAGTTGTCATGTAACCTCACTGGCAAGATGCTGCTGGAATATGCATTTGAATGCCTGTGGGGTATTTTCTCCTTCAAAGTGAGTATTATCATTCTTTTGTAAGACTGCCATCATGCCAGAGACTAACCAACACATTTATTATTCTTTCCTTATTTTAAATACATAGCCATGTGAGGCTGGCACACGTAGGGGACCCTAAGGGAGCTAGCTGTCAAGGCTTTTTTTAACCTCATTTAATCCCCTTCAAAATGAAGTCCTCAGACTTTACTGATTGGTATGCTGGGAAGAGTAATGCCTTTCAACTATTGTCATGTCCCTGGCAGCTAGCACCAGTCATGCAAATTACCTCAATGATTCAATAAGCTTGAAGAATCCACTTAGCAACACTGGAGGGAGGAGGGAAAAGTTGATGTCCTTGTCTACCCATTGCCCGACATTCTAGCCAATATGGTTCAGACTTTTTTCCTTCTTATAAATGGAAACAAAGAAAAATTCCACAGAATGAAAGGTATGGTAAAGTTACAAGCTTCACACCAATGAAATCATAATTCATTGAAGTTATGAGGAAAAAATGACTGAATAGATGAAAAATCTATGATTTCTTCAGCAAAGGGAACTTTCCATACCAAATAGTTTTATATATATATATATATATATATATATGTATATATATATATATATATATGTATGTATATATATATATATATGTAACTGTGTAGATAAGTTCTAGGAAGTTTACCAAGTCACATAGAGATTGACACTTGTCTAGCATCACACAGCTAGTAATAATCGTACACAGCATTTGATCCCTCTCTCCCTGACTACAAGTCTACTGTTTCTTCCTTCTGTTCAAGAGCAAAGTTGAAAGTGAAATAAAAAGTCATGGCAAGCCAAGAGTGTAATATTCAAAATCTTTGAAAATTGGGTAAGGTTAGAGAGAAAGGAAAAAAAATGCAAAAAAAAATTTCTTCTAATTTCAGATGAAGAAGAGCTAGAAATAGGGATCTTTTTCATCTCTTCCCACTCCTCCTTCCCCCCGCCACCAAGAAAAAAAAAAGTACGAGAAATCATAGCAGCAAAGATAGAAGTATAACTCAAAAAGTAAAGAGATTCTTTTAGAAGATTCCAGGCAATTTCAAAAAAATATGGTCATCAACCATCTATTGAAACAAAAAAAAAATCACTTTATTGACTCATAATCATTGTGGGTTTTTTTTTTCTTTTTATCCACATTACAATCTGAAAACTTCATTTCATGTAACATTTTTCTATACTTCCTCAGTGTGCAGTTTAGAAAAGGCTCTTGAATTAAATTTATTTTCCTGGTTTTGAGAGAGGAAAACACAAGAGAAAAGCATATATTTTCTTGATTTAGACACTGAATTAAATAAACAAGCAGACAAAGTTTTTTGTTGTTGTTGTTGTTTTTAAAGCAATTGGGGTTAAGTAACTTGCTCACGGTTACACGGCCAGGTGTTTCTGGGTGGGTGCTAAGTGTCTGAGCCCAGATTCAATCCCCAGGTCATCCCGACAGTGGGGCCAGTGCTCTTACTTGCTGTGCTACCTGGCCACCCTAAAACAAAATTTTAAATACACATTTCACCTGTGACCAGCCCTCTGGGAACAACTGCCACCACATAGAACTCTAAAGACAAAAAGCATTTTAAGTAAGACAATTTACAAATCTAGAGTTAGTTTTCTATGGTAATGAACAATCATTAAACTTTAAACAATATTTTTAATTGGTTCTATGCAACATTATTAGGGTCCTTTCTAATTAGATTGAAAATCAGGAACACCTACTTCAAATTCTGCCTTGGAAACTTAGCTATGAGACCTAGGTAAGTTAATTTAACTTCTCTGTGCCTCACTTTCCTCATATCTAAAATGAAATGAGTCAGTGACCTCTAAGAGTCCTTCCAGGTCTGAGTTTTGGCCCTTACCCCTTCCTATATTTTTGTTTCTTTTCCCCCTCTTTTTTGAAAAGCAAAGGAAGTAATTTTTTTCAAAAGAAAAAATCTTAAAATTTGCTGAAAATGGAAAAACTAAATCAAATTCAACATAAATATGTTTACATCGATAAAAATACAAAAAGTTTATTCATCATAAGTTACTTTAAGTCTCTCTTATTTCATTTGTTATAAGAAATTTGACTAGATTTTCTAAGCAATGAAGAAATGAGAATGGGGGTGAGGTAGGGAAACCATACTTGGAGTTTATAAGCTGAGCGTAATGTGCCACTTGCGATAAGTGGGATATTTAGAATAATGATTATCTTATAGAAAGCTTATCATTCTAAGGTCAGGACAATCAGCAATGGGAACGAGGTAGACCAAGACTGGGAATCTAACTAGAAAAGAGTAGTCTGATAATCAAAGATCTGCCACAACCAAAGGACCATGCTAGGGGTTCATATGGATTAGCAAAAGACAGGTAAGTCCCCACGTCTATTTGAAGTAATAGTCCAGAATCTAGGAAATAATAAAAAGCAGAGAGGAACACAAAGGTGTCAGGCTCTAATTAGTCAAGGTAGGTTAGAGTCTCAAAGATAAAACCTCTGAGATCAGAGATGAGGGTGACAGATTATAAGGACAGGGACCCAAGGACAAAGGAGCTAATGTGATAGAAAATAGAAAAAAAAATCTAAGAGAATAATTTGCTCTGGCATTAAAATGGGCCTCCAATTGGACAGCACCATAAATCCTTGATCTTTTCTATGTGTGGTGGGGTGGATTCCTTTGGAGATTTGTTGAATCCTTTGAAACCCTTCTCAGAATAATGGATTGGGTTTTTTTGTTTGTTTTAGTTTTTTTTGGGGGGGGTTATAATGTCTACAATCAAATGCACATGCTTTTCTTAAAGAGAAAACTATAGTTATCAAAATAATTTTGGGGGCAACTAGATGGCACAGTGAATAGAGCACCAAGCCTGGAGTCAGGAGGACCTGAGATCAAATCCAGCCTCAGACACTAAACACTTACTAGCCATGTGACCTTGCACAAATCACTTAACCCCAATTGCCCTGCCTTCACTCTCCAAAAAGCAAAAAAATATATATTCTTGAAGTACATTACCCCCCAATCCTAGTGCAACTGCTTCAATTTATAGATAAGTAAAATCAAACTCAGAGAAGTCATTATTTATGTGAGATCATAGAGACAGTAAGTAGTTGAGCTGAGCTTTAAAGTCAAGTTGGTTGACTACAAAACCTCTTGTCTTTCTGTCACAACATGCTGGTCACTACAGATACAGGGAATCTGTAGCCAGAAGATTTGATGCTCAAGAGACATATTCCCATACTGACTATAAGTTCCATTACTTCAGGGAAAGTTAAGATACCCAAAGTCTAACAAACTTTTCAACACAATAAAGACTTAATTCATTATTATTCTTTAATTGAATTTTTAAAAATTAATTGTGAATGTCCTTGCTTAGATCCTGAACTAGATGTGGACCAAAAACAATACCCATGCAGAGGTAAGCAGGTAAACTGGAACATCAGTCTATAGGTTCTCCTTGTGGAAATGTATCGTTAAAAAGAACAGAGTAGCAAGGGTCAGCTCCTGCGCAGAAAAGGATGGAGACCACTACTCTTCAGCTATTCCTTAGCTGTTTATAGAAGTGCAATGGAGGTACCATAATTCATTGACCTCATTATGCCATAGAAGAGAGTAAACCTTTGGTTCATAAGCATATCCATTTTCTATTATTCATAAATTGTAGTGGTAGACTCAATCATACTGGAATTCTACAGATCTCCCAATGAGAAATTTCAAATACTAAATTTTCCATACAAAATAAATATGGCATAATTTCAAAAAGATTGGACTTGTGAAAAGGTTCATAGATAATCGTGTAATAACCATGATGCCATTCACACACAGAAATATATAGTAAGGAAAAAAATCTAGATGGAAGTAGCAGCATCCTTGATATGATCTATGGATGGAAGAAGGGCTATGATTCTTACAAAAACAATGTTGGTTTTCTTTTCTCTTCATGCTGGTAAAGAAACATCTTCAACAAGGGATTAGAAAGGAGTGGCAGGTACAAGTTTTTCATTGAGTAATAAATGACAATGCAGAGAATGGCCCCTTATTTTTTTTAAACAGGGAGGATTGGGGAGGTGAGTCAAGAGACTATTGTGAGAAACACAAGAAATTATAGAGCTGGCTATCTATTTAAGGCTACTTCTACCCATCAGGATGCCTAGGAAGGTATGTCTAGAAAGGTCCAATAGTTAGAGGGATTTTTTCTTCAAGAGATCTAATAGAGGGAAGTGATGATACCTCTCCAGTCTTTATTTGTCTCTGCCCAAATTGACAGACATTTAATCCAAAGATTTCTGCATTTTAAATTTGTCCATAATTGCTGATTTAATTGGTATTTTAATGCCAGTTTTAATAAGAATATTAATAATTATTTTTTTATTCAAGCATTTCAAAGTAGAAGAGTATAAAGTCTTAGTATGGTGGTAAAAAATGAATAACAAAAATAGCAAGCATTTTTTTTTCCTTTTTTGGAGGGCAATTGGGGTTAAGTAACTTGCCCAAGGTTACACTGCTAGTTTTGTGTGTGTGTGTGTGTGTGAGTGTTAAGTGTCTGAGGCTAGAACCAAACTCAGGACCTCCTGACTCTGGGGCCAGCGCTTTACTCACTACACCACCTAGCCTCCCCAACAGCAAGCATTTTAAAGTTTGGAAAGTGTATGGCATAAATTATGTCATTTAATCTTCACAAAAACCCTGTGAAATACCTGCTATTCTTATCCGCATTTTATAAAGAAACTTAGGATAAGAAAGATTACGTGATTTGCTCAACAACCCACAGCTAAGTAAATGTCTAAGGTAGGATTTTAACTGAGGTATTTCTGACTTCAAGCCTATCTACAATGCCACCTAATTGAATGAATAATTAGGGGGTTCCATCTCAGGTCTGAGGAGCAATATGAGAGAGAAAAATAACAACTTACTTATTTTGAAATACATCTTCAAATGGATAAAGCTGGACATGGAGATTGTTGCCCTCAAGCAAAAAGTGAGTCAATCGTCATTATTTGTTAGAAAGCTGAATTGTAGAGTGTGTTGCTGTCTTCTCTATTGTTGTTGCAGTCTCTTCTCAAGTATGCTTAAGAAAATTTCCCTTTAGGCCCAGAGTTAAGGGTGGTCACTAGTGAGTACTTTCTGGAAGAGAATGGGAAAATCTGGACAAGGCTAGTAACAGCCTCCCTTTTGCTTTCACCTTCTAAGAATAACCCCAAATTGAAACAGTACTTAAGATCCAATAAGATAATAGATTCAGAAGTGGAAGGGACATTGAGGATAAACAAGTACAAACCCTTCATATTGTAGAAAGAAAACTGAGGCCTAGAAATGTGAAGTGAGGGGCGGCCAGGTAGCACAGCAACTAAGAGCACTGGCCCCAGTGTCCGGATGACCTGGGGGACCAAATCCAGGCTCAGATACTTACCACCACATCCAGAAATAACTGGCTGTGTAACCGTGAACAAGTTACTTAACCCCAATTGCTTTAAAAAAAAAAAAAAAAGGAATGTGAAGTGAATAATAGAAGGCATTAAGTGGAAGAGCCAAGACTGGGATCTAGTTCTTTTGACTCCAATGCCTTTTACACTGTGTGTAATTCACCTTTTGAATGATGTCTCCCAGTAGCCTGCATTCCTAGGACTTTAAGGCTGGCTGGAAGAGAGTTCTTAAGAGTTCTAGTACAGGCTCAGTTTTCCCTGAGTATGCCCACACAAACCTTGAGGAGGGAGCATCGAGAGTTGGGAAGTTGCTGTTCAGCCACACCCCCATGCACCCCAACTTCAAACACCCCCAGCTGAAGTTTATCTGACCTTAAATTGCTAAAATGTTTAGAATCTTCATCTATTACTTGTCCACCTCATGGTGACAAGGGAGTGATAGGTATTTCAGGGGCTCCAATGACCAGAGTTCGTGTTGGCCAGTCTGGAATGAATTTACAAGACCCAAGCAATCTTTTAAGTTAGTATTGTAAAAATGTATTGTTATGCTTTACAGCAGGAAAGAGATCTTAGGGAACCTGAAACCCTAAAGAAGTCATAGGTCTAGTTTCTAAACAGTTACAATAGTAAATCAGATGTCAATTATGCTAACTAGGGGTGGCTAGGTGGGGCAGTGAGTAAAATGCTGGCCCTGGAGTCAGGAGGACCCGAGTTCAGTTCCGGCCTCAGACACTTAACACACACACACACACACACACACACACACACACACAACTAGCCATGTAACCTTGGGCAAGTTACTTAACCCCAATTGCCCTCCAAAAATAAAAAAAAAAAATGCTAACTAGGTGAGTAAGGGTGGGATTAGGGAGGAGTTAAGGAGTGGTCAGTGCTTAAAGGAATACGCAGTTTTATTATCTACTGCCCAGGCATATTGTCCACAATTTACTGGTAAATAGCCAAAGGTAGGCTGCATAGAGGTGTGGTTTTAGGCTTGAAACATCACTAAGTCAGCTAGCAGTCAAGGGCTGACTGAGAAGTGCCTAGTCTGCCACCCATCAGTGTCATGTTTGACAAGATGGATGTTGGGAACCGAGGCTAACAGGGACTCAGTATGTATATAATTGGCTGAGGAGTTAACTTACAGATAGTGCATTGAAGGATTCATAGGTGCAGCTGGCCATTATACTAGGGGGAGATAACATTTGTCTAAGCTAAAAAATTTATGATGGCTTAGTGAAGGATTCATAGGTGTAGCTTGTTATTGTGCCAGCCAGAGATAAACAGTTCATGAATTGTTGCTAGGCAGAGTGCTGGCAGGGGGGAAGGGGTAGAGTTAATGCTCTGAGGCTGGGGGTGGAGGGAAATATGATTCTACAAACTGGTTTTACAAATTGATTTTACAAGCTGAAGTTACAAACATAGACACTCTAAGCACCCCATCAATGGCACAAAATCAATTAGGTAAGTTCAAATAACATACTTATCAATGAATCAGCAAGTCTGTATTAAGCACCTACTATATTGCCATGTAATAAGATAGAAGGACAAAAAAAATGAAGCAGTACTCTGTAGGAGAAAACAGATGCCTGAATAAATGTATTCAAAATAAAATAAGATAAATTTGGCAGTGGTGGTGAAAAAAGGCTAGCATCTAAGGGATCAGGAAAGGCTTGATGGTTAGAGACTCAAACAAGGAATTTTAAGAGTAAGTGCTCAGGGCATTGGGCAGAGTGGACTACAGTCAAGAGGGATAGCTCACACAAAAGTATGAAAGTGGGATATGAAGCATCATGTGGGCAAAACAATAAAGTCAGCTTAGGTGGACTAAAAAGTCCACTCTTTTTCATATCATTCTCTTATTGTTTCTCATATTGTTCCCAATCAGCTTTCATACAGGTGTAATGGTGGATAGAGTTGATTTAGACCTGAGATCAAATCCTCCGTCAGACATTACCTGTGTGACCCTCAGCGAGTCACTCTAAGCAACCTCCCTCAGACTTGATTTCTTAATCTATAAAAGGACAATAAGAATAGTAATGGTAGCTATGTATCATAAGGATAGAAAAGTACATTAGGGCTGGGTTTTGGAAGGGTTTTAAAAAACAAATAGGGGAATTTGTGTTTGTCCTGAGCAGGGGAGCAGCATTGTCAGAACTACACTTTAGACTAAGTCTTTGTTCATTTTAGCACACCATCTGAGAAGTCATCATTCTCTAAATGTTCACATTGATCATTGCAGACATGCAGAAATTATTCTTTTAATTGGTTTTCATTTTGGTCAAATTTTTCATGAATACTTTAACTGATTAGGATTTATCCTAAAAATCCATATTTAGGCAGTCTTTTGAAAAGACCTAAGAATTTAGGCAATAGGTATCCCTATTCTCTAACCAGTGAATCAGCAAAAAAAGATTTACATAAAGATTGGAGAGAATTCTCTTCTGCCAGCAAGCAAAACAAATATGGAGGTTTTTCTCCACTGCAGCTCTAGGGAGAAGTTTGGTGTGCTCTGCAAAGCTATAAAAGGAAAACTGAGCTAAGAGGAAATTTATGTCAAGATAAGGGTGCAAAAACAAACTGTGCTACTATTTGGGTTCCTTTGAACATTTCTGTGTGCCTACTGTGTGCTCAGCTCTATGTTTGCTCTATAGGTACCATCTTTAGCAATAAAGAAGTCAAACTCAGATGAAAATTTGGGGGTTTAAGTCTAGAATAATCTCTGAAAATAAATATGATTGATTTAAAGCTTGACAGGACCTACACTTCCTAAAAAGTTGCATTTGTGGAGACACATCCCTACATAAATATGTATAAACAGATATCTACATACATCCACATATTTCTATACATATGCAGGCACATATGAATATGCATGCATATGCACATATAAGCACACACAGATGTGCATGGTACATGTTTGCATATACATACACATGCCTGTTTTTACTGCACATGTGCAAGTATGTGCACATAGCGTGTTGTATCACAAATGCAATATTTACAGCTCCAAAGATCACAGTAAAAAACATGATTATAAATATTGCATGACACTCAATCACAAAATATACCAAACTCTCCAAATAGAGGATAGAACTGAAGCATTTATTTAGATGCCAGAAAACCAAATCCTAAAACCAGTAAGCTGATTCCATCACAGTACCAAAGATATTCAGAAGCCATTATAACACTGAGAGCCACAGCATCCTTCAGCCTTCCCACAAACCAATACTAGATCAATATTTACTCACACACCTCTCTATCTCTTTGCCTGAGTATCCCTTCTCTCCCACCATCTGGCTAGCTCTGACCAGCTTCCTGTGGGCTCTGCTTCCCTTCAGCAAACTCCTCCCACCACAGGCTTCATGTGCCCCCCTAGGGGGCAGAGTTTATCTTCACAGCAAGGAAACTTCCTGTGGGCTCTGCTGCACACTTCAGCAAATTCCCTCCATAAGAGGCTCCATGTGATTACATTCAGCCTATTAGTGGGCAGAATTTACTTTCAAAGCAGCAGAGGTCTTCAAACACCCTCCTAGGTCTAGTAAGGGAAAGGGAATATCTTCAAATTCCCATTCCATTACACATGCACATATGCAAAAACATGAACAGCTATGTGAACTTACCTGAAAATGGACACACGTGCATATATGGATATGAGGGCAGTATGAACATGTGGGAATATATGGACATGTGCACTAATGGACACAATGCACATATGTACTGCACATGTTGTATAGCACAAGTGTGCTCTAATGAACCTATGTGCACATGCATGTTTTGCACCTATGCCCGCACATGTGTGCATACAGGAACATGTGTGCACACTTGTGTGAATGCACACAGGCACATACATTAGTACTAGTGTATGTGACTATGTGGGTATGTGCACACCCATGTATTCATGTACATGCATGTGTCCATGCTCACACATGCACAAACACAAACCACATGACCACATAAACCCATGTTCGTTCATACACTGTACACATGTGACCACACATGATCAAGCATAACAGTGCATAAATATGCAGGAATATGTGAGCATTGTTCATTGGGCAATGTATGCGCATGAAGCATGTGTGTATGTGTACCATATAATAATATACATGTACCCAGTAAAAAGGACTAATGTTACAAAAAGAGCACATTTATGGTACTATCAATAGTGGAACTACATAGTATCCTTTTATCCACATGTTTAATTACTTTATTGGGGCATAGATGGATTATCAAAATCTGTATTAGTAAAAGAACTCCTGCATCTATGAGGTCATGTCTACATCAAAATATAAAAAGTACATTCAACTGAAAAACTTTCTGTTCACTTACAAAGCATCATTTCTTATTAAAAAAAAACTTTGATTAGAGATTTTCTTTTTCTCTCTTTTTTAAGCCTAAGTCAATATAAATGAAATAATAAGAAAACAAACTTTTAATGGCCTCTAGATAATGACACCCCTGCTAAGATACCAGTCTGGTATCCTGCTGTTTAAACATCTGCCATTTATCAGACAATTGCTTGTTATTTCCCATCATTTCATTAACAATGATGCTATATCTGAATTTTCTGACCCACTTTATTTTTGTAAGCAAAATTTTCATTATTCAATTCAACAAATGTTTGGAAATACCTACTGTGTGATGTGTAATAAAGGCCTGAGGAAAATGCAATCTCAGCGTTTAGAGCTATAACAGCACAGATAATTGTATTCCAAAGCAAGAAGATATAAGCACTAGAGTAACCAGGAGAGCAATATTTCCATTCAGAATGGAGAGACGGTGCCCTAATTAGGGGCAGAGAGCATGGGTAGGAAGGGAGAAAGAACAGGCTAACAAGGTTTCAAATTAAAGGCCTTAGCCTCTACATTAGATAGCAGCTCAACAAATATGTTAAACATGTGAATTGGGCCCTGGTGGGTGGATAGAATTTTGAGATTTGCAAATAGAAAGTTGAGAAGTGGATGGCATAAATAAAGACACAGACTGAGAAGAACAGGCAGCATATTGCAAGAATAAAGAAAAGACCGAATAGAATAGAGTACAAAGTGTGAGCCTTCAAACTTATATTCTAGCTATGGCTTCCTTTAACTATGAACCATAAATGGTTAAAGATTAAGGGCAATGTAGAAAAAAATGTAAAATGTAAAAAAGGCTCAAGCCTTTACTTGGATGCCTTGTTAATCTGATTGCCCACATTGGCAAAGTCTAGCAATTTGCACAAAGGAATTTGGAAATGCCCATTTTATTCGGTGCTTGCCAAGTTTGGTATAAGAAAATTTAAAAATAAAAAAATAGTCACTTACATATCTTTTAAACAAAATTTAATTAAGTTTCACTTAAAGCTGAAGTCTCTCCTAGGCCTGAGTCTGGATCTATCAATTTTTACAGGAGAAGATCATAGATTTAAGATCAAAAGAGATGACATGTTTGCACTTTTCAATTCTTAAAGCACTACATAAACGCTACCTCTCATTACTATGAGCCATGACATAGAATATGTTCATTAAACTTAAGTGTGGAGAAATTGATCTTCTTTATCATGATTCCAAAGTCAGAGTCTATCACAAGTATGTTTGCCCCTTTGTATTTCTAAAGGATGTATAATTAATTTCTTATATCATCAGAACACTGCTTGCATTCTGTTTGTTTTATTTCTGAGATTGAAGGAAGAAATAGGGAACTGAGGAAACAATAGGATTATTAGTAGAAAACCCACAAATACACTATAGAATTAGGAGGTTGCCTGATTGGCTGAAAGTGAACATGAGGCTGGAATGGGAGCATGTAAAGAATCATGATCTCTCCCCAAAGTACCCAGATGGTCAAAATCTAAATTGGTATGGTTATGTTCTGGGTTAGAAGGCGTTTTTCTCTTTGGGAGTCAGAAAGGAACTTAGTAGTTTATCACTATATAGAATCATTAAGTAAGCTACAGCCTGGAAATTGTGGCTGCATATAACACCTGAGAAGCTAATCAAGTACCATCAAATCTGGAACTACATAGTATCCTTTTATCCAAGTGTTTAATTATTTTACCCTGCCATATTACTGTTGAATTTCTATGGTCTCTTCTACCTTTTAAATATATTCTATAAAATCCATTCTTATTGCCAGGAAAATAGGCACTTAACATAGGAATCCAGTTGTAGTGGCAGTGACAACAGTGGGGTGGGGGGTGGGGGGGAGAGTATGATGAAAGAAAAATAAGACTATAGTGACTCTATACCTACCAGGACAGACTTCTCAAAGAAGTCTCAATCTATTTCTAGAAAGTTCCTTCACAGTAAAGGTTGACTGTTTAAGAAAGAGATTATACAGGCTCCATAACATAAGAGAGCTCCAGCACTTCTCCTAAGGTTAAAAAGTTTTAGTTATCGAGGAGAGTGTAGGGTCATTAGCTCTGTATTACTGCCCTTGAGTAATGTGAAAAGATCACAGTTAATATATTCTTCTAAAATCAGGAAGCTCAGTACCCATAGTGACTGAACAGTTGATGTGACCATCTCCTTGATGATCTGTAACCTTGTAATAAATATTGTCTTAAAAATTCTAAGAGCCTCAATTGGATACATCTGTAAAGTCAAGCATGAGCATCTTTCCAGAGGACTTCTGCTGTGAATAGCTCTAAGGTTCAGATCACATGGTATAGTGAACTCTCTATTTATTCAGCAATAAACTAAGGCAAAACATTCATAGAAACCAAAGTACAGCATTCACAATGTTATAACAACAACTTATCACTAAAGTGACCACATAGTTTTAAACAAAAGATATCATTCAGTTAGTCCTTAACTAAATCATTCTGAAGCAGCAATAATCCTTAAGGGACACAAAGTATAAAGGTCAAAGTTTTCCACCCCTAGGTCACATTGTCTTAATCTCTCAGTCAAAAAGTCTTCTTTCTTCTTGATTGGCGATTAATTTCCAATCATCCTTAACTAATCATCCTTAAGGGGTACAGGGTACAAAGTACAAAGTTCTCCCACCCCTAGGCCACAGTAAATCATGATCTTCTCAATCAGCACTAAGTACCCAAAGAGAGGTCTTTTCATCTTGACTATGAGGCTGGCTCCCAAATTCCATGGTTCTTCTTCCATGGGTCCAGCTCCCTGGATCTACCCAACTGTCACCTGGATTCACAGGCAGGCAGCCCTCAGATCCTCATCTAGCTCCCATTCCATATTGAAGCTCAGTGTCCAGTCCACCTCAAGTCCTTCACAGTTTGTTTCTAGAAGACAAAGCTTAACAGCGCCACAATAACTTTCATGCACATTGCCAGCCCCATCATCAATTCACTTTCTGCCTGTGAAATCAACATAGACCCACAAACAAGGTCTGAGAAATCAACACAAACATCAATATAGTCCCAGGACCTCTGAAAACATCAATAAGATCCTCCTCCAGGACTTCAGTAAACAAACAAGAAAATCCTCTTTCAGGGCTTCTGAACCAGCAGAAAAGTGCCAGGGCTTCTGTAACAACAGCAACATCCTCTATCAGCAGGAAGATCTGACATAGTAACATCAAAACTTACAGAGTACTGGTGTCACAGCCATGCTTCAGTTCTACTCTATCCCAGTCTGTGCTTCTACTTTTATGTGGTAATTAGCCTCTCCTTGTCCCACCCCTTCTTGTTGCATCAACAAGTTCCTCCCACCTTCAAATCACAAGGGGCTCAAACATGGTGCTAAACACTTAAGTAGCTGAAACAAGGTGCTATGTACTGAACCCATAAACCCATAACTGGTTTGACCAGTGCTACATAATTTGAGATATCTGAACCCAACCAAGGTGACATTTTTCTCTCTGAAATTCAACCCTTTTTTTATTGTCAACACACAATAAGTACAGCAGAATCTTATATTCCCTGAACCTTTCAGTCAATCACATGAACATGAAGATTAAGATGTGTTTTGGAAAAAAAATAAAACATGCTTGTTTCCTTCTTATATTTTCTTGACACAAGTAGAGGTGATTCTCCTAATTTCTTGAATAATATTCATGATTTTTTACAACAATTCAGAATTTTCCACTAGTGGACATTTTTAGACTTGATCATTTGACTTCTGCAAAACTATGTTGCTTTCAGAATGGACCTCTCTTGTCTATGTGTGTGCAGCTACTCTTCCTATCTTTATTATTTTGTGCCATTTCTACTTCTTCATAACACATCAAGAGCTATGATATTAGGAGTTCAGATGAGATGAACTGTCAATGATAGAGAAAAATAGTTTGGTATAGGATTGTAACAGATCTTTTTAATTCTTAATCTGTTTGTGTTAGTCCTTCCAGTTTTATACTGAAATTCTCTCAAGATGATCAGGCTTAATTAAGTCTCACACTAAGCTTTCTATAAACTTATTTTTCCCTTCACAGCTTCTCACTGTTCTATGAGCAGAAACTGCTCAAATTTTTCTGTCATTTTCCCCCATGAGACTTTGTTAATTGATATCCAAATCCCATGCTGCCTTGTCTGCATGTTTCTCTGCCTGGAAAAGGGATCAATTTGTGTTGGTATTTTAAAGTAGTTTCTAGGTACTTTTGCCCTACTCTTGTGGAAATTCGATGTCTTGGAGGGAAAGAGAACAAGAATGATGTTACAAGCATAAGTTGCAACAGAGTTTCACCACTGACCTTTTACTTCCTTTTTGGTGTTTATGGTTTTCAAAGTCTGGAAACCACCACAACTGACAGTGATTTCCAGTGATCCTTTAAGGTGTGCTGGAGCATGTATGAGCTGCTGATCTGTGCTGGGACTGTACTCCACTCCCAACCTGGTGAATGACCCTTCCTGTCTGTTTGCCAGGCTGTCCTCAGCTGGAGACGTATTTCATTTGTCATTTTGCAGCTTCTGTAGCTCTAAGATGTGTTTAGAGTCATTTTTTTTTACAGGTAGTTAAGGTAATTGGCAATGAGCACAAATGCTCAAGGAAGTTCTTGCTTTTACTCTGCCACCTTGGTCTACCACCATAAATAATTTTTTAAAAAAACTGAAATTATAGAACAGTTAACTTACCAGACAGTTCTGGAGAAATTCTAGGGTTTTTAATAAACAGACATTTTAAGAGGTTTGAGTCAAGCAGTAATCACTATCACATATACAAAAAAAATTATACTTGTAATAGTGTTGCAGGGGTGAGAAAATAGATATACTAGTGCATTGCTGGTCAAGTTGTGAATTGGTACAACCTTTTGGAAAGCAATTTGGAATGATGTTAATAAAGTTACTAAAGGAAACCATCGATCACATTTTAATATACACCTAAATATTTAGAGCAGCACTTTTTGTGACAGCAAAGAATTAGAAATAAATGTTCATAAACTGGGGAATGACTAAAGAAATTTTGGTAACATCTGGTACATTGTAGTAGGCTACATTGACTGCTCTATTTGGTTTTAAACCCATGGAACAAGATCTGTCTACTTTTGGATTAGATTGTAAAATCCTTGAGACCAGGGACAGTCTTTGTTCTTACTCACTGTATTCCCCAGTACTTAGCACAGTGCCCGGCACATAATTGGTTGGTTGATGTTCTTCATTGTCAAAGAGGACCAAAATGACATCACTATGTTAGTCAGATTCCTAAGGTGTCTGACTGTGCCTCATCAGACCAATGTGCTCAGAATGCTCTAGCCTAAGTTTCCTACAAATAGTCCATATTAATATTTGGTGTGGATTCTCTAAATTTCTGTATCTTGAGTTTCTTTTTAGCTACTTCAATTCTGTTTAGCTCATAGAAGCACAGCAACTTCTCTGATAAAGGCATACCATGCTGGACAATCCTGTGTCAGTGTCTCCCAAGTCACACAATCAGTTCCAAAGTTCTCAAGGGAAACCTTAAGAATGTCCTTGTATCATTTCCACCACATGAGCACTTACAGTGTTTCAAGTTCTCCATAAAAGTCTTTTAAGCAAGCTTACATTTGGCATTTGAACAATGTGGCTAGCCCATTGTAGTAGTGCTCTCTGCAGTAGAGTTTGAATTCTGGTCAGTTTAGTTTGAGTAAGGACCTCAGTGCCTGCTATGTTTCCTACCAGGTGATCTTCAGAATCTTCCTAAGACAATTCAAATAGAAGTCATTTAATTTCCTGACATGGTGCTGATATACTGTCCAGATTTCACAGGCATACAACAAGATCAAGATCAGCACAACAGTTCTGTAGACCTTCAGTATGATAATCAGCATAATGCCTCTTACCTCCCACACTTTCCTTTAAGACCTCCCAAATGGTGTTTATTGATGTGTTTATTAACCTCATTACCAATGATCCCTAGAGAGTATAAGACCAAGGTAAACAGACTTATGCACTGCATTCGAAACTTCTCCGTTTGCTGTAACTAATAGTTCCACATACAGATGGTGTGGTGCTGGCTGATGGAGTGCCTGTGTTTTCTTGGTGTTCATTGTTAGGCCAAAATTAGGACAAGCAGCAGAGAAACGATTCATACTTAGCTGTATCTCAGCTTCAGAGGCTGCATTCAGTGCACAATCATCTGCTAATAAACAAATTATGCACCAACACTCCCTCCAGTTTTGTTTTGGCTTACATACCTTTCTCAGGTTGAAAATTTTACCATCAGTACAGTAGCTGACTTTGATCTCATGTTCATCCTCATTAAAATCATTTGACAACATGTTTGAAAACATCATACTATAATGCACAGGAGCAAGTACACAGCCTTGTTTTACTCCATTGGTCATTGGGAAAGCACAAGATTATTGCCCATTATACAGAACCAAGGCAAGCATGCCATCATAAAATAAAATTCTCTGGGAAAATAAATTTTGACATAATTTTCCATAAGCCCTCATGACTGTATCAAAGGCCTTGGTCAGATCTACAAATGTTGGATACAGACCTCTGATCTGCTCTTCACATTTCTTCTGGAGTTGTTGTGCAGCAAACACCATATTAATCATTCCTTGGCCCTCTCTGAAGCCACACTGGCTCTTATGTAGATGACCCTCTTCCAGGTCAGCCTATTAAACAGGACTCGACAGAATTCACTAAGGAGGACTCTGGAAGGAACTGACTAGTAGTGAGACCTCCCTGTGATTGTCACACGACAATCTATTTCCTTTACAGAGATGGACAATGGAGGTGTTCCATCAATTCCATTGTCTAAGAATTCCTGTGGATAACTCCTCTTGCGTATAACCTGGAAAAGAAATTTTCAGCTTTTGTATGAGCTATGTACCCCCTACCTTGTAAACCTCAGCAGGAATAGAATCAATACCAGGTGCTTTACCACACAAAAGGAACCTAATGACATTCATAACCTCTTCTTCAGTTGGAACTTCATCTAGGGAACCTGAGGTAAATGATCAATGGCTTCAGCACTGATTGATGATGGTCTGTTGAGAACACTGTAAGTGTTCAGCCCATCTCTCTAGGATCATGTCCTTATCACCAATCAATGCATTTCCTTCAGCACTGAGTAGTTGAGATGTACCATAGGTCCTTAACCCACAGTCATCAGCATAAAATTGAATTGCATATACATTCTTATTGAGCCAAGAATCCTGCATCTCTCTAAGATTTGTGTGTAACATTACTTTACCAGTCTTGATGTTTGTGGGTGTTCTTACCCAGATGAGCAAATGCAGTGCTGTACACTAAATCTCTGAAAGCTGCCTACTTATTTTCTCCTCTACTGTTCGCTCAACTTTCCCAAGTCAGCAACAAGCTGTTCCCCTCAGAGAAGCACTCTAATCTGTTAAAAATTAATTCTTCTGGAATCATTTTGCCTTGGGGACACCACTTTTGTTCAATACTGATATTTAGCTTGGAGAGGATGTATCTGATCACTCCAGCACTCTGCACACTGCACATTACTTTCATTATTCTCACATTCTCTCTGTCTCTCTCCTCCTTAAAGTCACATAGTCTATTAAATGCCAATGTTTGTTATGAGGGTGCATTCCCAAAGTTTTATTGAGTTTAGGTAAATGGGAGCCAGTGTTGGTGATCAGAAGGTCATGAGATGAACAAGTCTTCAGTGGTGACTGATCATTGCTATTGCTGTTCCTCACTCCATTCCACTCAAAGACTCCCTGCCATGTCTGGAAGTCTAAGCCTACTGTAGCATTAATGTCTCCTAGAATTATGAGTTGCTCTTCTTTTGTCAGGGTCTCCAAATCTTCATAAATTTTTTCTTGGACTTTATCAGAGGTTCATTATGGTGGTTGCATAGGTACTGATGATAGCAACATTTTCCTTCAAGTGGAAATTGCATTGTCACAAGTTTATTATTCACTCCTTTTGGTAAGCATACAAGCTTGTTGACTAGATTAGTTTTGATTTCAGAACAAACTTTATGGCACTCCCCATCACTGCAGTCACTCCAGAAAATGTGTATCCAACTCCTACTTCGGTAAGCTGACCTTCATTTGCCAGCCTTGTTTCACTCAAGGCTGCTATTTGGATGTGATACCTGCTGGCGTCTCTCACAAGAGCTGTTCTTCTTTCACGTCTGCTGGATTTTTTGTTGTCTCTAAGTGTGTGCACATTCCATGTACCAATGATGAGTGGAGTCATCTTTAAAGAATCTTTGGTACATTTTTTGGTAGAAAACAGTATGGGATCCCCATCTGCTGTGATAATCAGGCCAAGGTTGAGAAAGCAGACGATTTTTAGGGCACCTTTTCTAACCCCTTCCTCACAGCAGGAAGTGAGCAATGTGATCCTTACATGGTTGCTCAGACACCCAGGTGGCTGCCAAATCCAACTGCTGCTTCCTGTGAGAAGACAACCATATAGCCTGGGACACCTTGTGCAGGGTTATGACTATAGTTCCTAGTCAATCAGTATCTGTTGCTTCATCATTTGCCTGTCACCACAGGACTTTGAGATAGGTAAAAATGGTAAAATGGTATGGGTGATGTCTTTTGATTCATGTATAAATTGGAATTAAGTGAAGCAGAGTGGCATGAAGTCAACAGCCTCACACTCTTCCAGTGTCATCACAATCCAGTGACAAGATGGAATCAAGAGGACTGGTTATGTTTCGAGATGCAGTAGATGTCCTTGGAGTCTTCAATGTCTAACCAAGCTCTAAGTGTTCCACAACATCTGCTTCAGCTGCCTTCATGGCTGTTGGGACAAGTTGTTCTCATCTTCCCATGTGCATGCTTCAGCTTCTTGGAGACCCAGGTAAGAATTAGGTGGATCAGGTGGGCACCAAAGATGGAAAGCAGCACTAAAAGGACCCAGCAACCCTCACACCAGAGCTACTAGTCTTCCCTAAGCACACTCTATATCCCCTGGCATGTAGTAGGTACTTAATAAACATGGAGAGACCTACATTAACTGATACAGAGTGAAGTAGGCAGGGACAACAACATACATGATGACTATGAAATATAAATGGAAAGGACAACCACACAAACACAAAATATCCAAGTAAATGTTGCAAAATTGAGAGGGAAAAAGCAAGAATGGATCAAAAGAAGTGCTATAAGAGAACTTTCCCTACCTGCTGCTTTGTAGAGATGGAAGGTTCTCAAGTGCCAAACATGGCCAAATCTTACATGATATTCTTAATGACAAGAGGAAAGAATGAAATCTACATAGTACATAGGGTATTTTAGAACAGGTTAAATGTTTAGACTCAAAAAGTGGTTAATATGAGGGAAAACTCTCTAGTGGAATATATCAGGCATCTGTCTCTGGCCCAATTTAATACAGTAGTTTCACCAATGACAAACAAAGGATTGAAAATATATGTCATGCTTATCAAGTTGTCAAATGATGTAAAATTTGAAAGGAAACCTCCTGAAATTGAATGAAAACTTGGAATCTAAAAGATTTTTTTGCTACCTATTATTAATACACAACATTAAGAATAAGAGAAGTAATAGGATAGCCTGTACACTGTCCCAAACATGCCACTTTTATTTTTAGTTCTAGATATTATGGTTTAGGAAAGAGATTGACAAATTCAATCATCATCAGCTGACAGTACCCAGAAGACTAAGGGAACTTAAAAACCTGCCTCTGCAAGTATTAGCTAAAGTAGATTAGCTTTGAAAAGAAAAGAGTTAGAGGGAAACATTAATATTTGAAAAGTTATGTTGAATATTGGAAAAGCTATTGTGTGAAAGAGGGAAGGTATTCATTTTGCTAAGAACTAGATAGAACTCAATACAAGCAAAAAATAATTATAAATGGCACAATGTGGAATAAGCTACATTCCATTAATTCATGATTTCTTCATCACTGATACTAATCATCTTAGACTAGATAACCATATGACAGAGATGATGTAAGAGGATTTATAATCAGATATGGGTTAGAACCTTTAAGGTCTATTCATTGATTGAGATTCTATGACTTGATAAAATTCCAATCACCTTTCTCTGCTGAAAGGATTGAGTCTTCTCCTAAGTCCTCCTAGGACCCTCTTCTACAAAACCACAAGGACAGACTGGCTGCTGTCCCCAGATGAGGTATTACTCTTAAATCAATGACACAAAATAGCAGTTTTCATTAAGGAATTAAACTATGAATTGAATTTGGTCCAGCCTTTTAGCAAATGACTTTTTAAGTCCCTTAAGAATGAAGCCAATAATGGGCATGTTAACTACCCATTCATCCAGATTCCTCAGACTTTATCCCTGTGTTAGTAGGACTGTTAGAAAGTAACCAGAACTAATGGTAGGAAATAGGGGAAACCACCCACAATGCATAATTAGAAATGGGACAAGAGCAATGACATTCTTTTTGTTTTATTATTCATTTTATTATTCAATTTATTATTAATTTTTATTAATTTATAATTTATATGTATATAATATATAAATAATTAAATTATAATTTATATTTCATATAATATATGAATAATTAATTTATTATTAATTGTTTGAATAATTTAATATTCAATTTATTATATTGTTAATTATTATTTTTATTAATTATACCTGCACCTATTTTGAATACCTGAAAATGTTGTACTTATTATGTAAGGATTTAAATTATGAGTCAACCCTGGTGGAGGAGGCAGAAAATTGTATTTTAGAAAGATTTCTTGGAGGCAGGAAATGTGAATTTGAATTGTGGCTATAACAACACTTTTGTATGACAATTTCCTCACTTGCAAAGTAAGGATATTAATGTCTGGGTACACAACACAAAGCTATCAATGTTTTATAAGCCTAAATATGTCATATAAATGTGTTTTGTGAATATTGCTGTAACACCAGACTCAGAGTTTCCAATGAATACTAGGTCAAAACATACTATAATTTCAAATGTTTTCCCAACTCTTTATAAAACATATTTAAACAAATTTTAGAGCTATAGAACCCACAGTGACAGAGAGAAACAAATCTTCCACTGAAGGCAACTGGGCAGGCTGACAGGAAGGGTCTATCCAGAGTTTCAGGTCAAGGAGAAAATATCAAAAGCTGTTAGAAAGAAATAATTTGAGTATTGTGGAAACACAATCAGGATAACATAAGATCTAGCAGCTTCTACATTAAGGGATTGAAGAGGTTGGAATATGATATTGCAAAGATCAAAGAAGCTAGAATTAAAGCAAAGAATCACCTACCCAGCAAATATGGTCATTCAATTAAATGGAGTACTTTCAAGTATTCTTGATGAAAAAAAAATACAGAGGTTAACATAAAATTTGACATTCAAATACAAGAAATAAGAGAAGCATGAGAAGGTAAACAGGAAAAAGAAATCATAAGGAACTTACTAAAGTTGAATTATTTACATGTAACTCATAAGACTTTTCTCAGCAAGGATAGTTGAAGGGAATATATATATATGTATACATATATGTATGTATAGGAAGGTATGTGTGTATAAATGTGTGAGTGTGTGTATATGTGTGTACATGTATACATAGAGGGCACAGGATCAGTTGAATAGAAAGTGATGATATCTCAAAAATAAAATTAGCATGTGAGAAATGAATATAATGATAGAAGGAAAAAGGGAAATATAGAATAGGGTAAATTATCTCATATAAAAGAGTCAAGATAAAACTGTTACAATGGAAGGGAAGAGTAGGAAGGTGAAAGGGAATGGGTCAACCTTACTCTCATTGAATTTGGCTTAAGGAGGGAATAACATACACACTCATTTGGGTATCTTACCCTACATAAAAGTAGGGGAAAGGGGATAAGAGGGTGGATAATAGAAGGGAGGGAAGATTGGGGGAGAGGGTAGTTAGAATCACACACTTTCAAAAAGGGACAGGGTCAAAGGAGAAAATAGAATAAGTGGAGGGTGGGATAGGATGAAGGGAAATATAGTTAGTCTTTCACAATATAACTACTATGGAAATGTTTTGCATAACTACACGTGTACAACCTATATATTGAATTATATTCCCAGTAAGGGTGATCAAGGAGGGAAGAAGGAAAAGAATCTGGAAATCAAAGTTTTTAAAACAAATGTTTAAAAATTTGTTTTTTACATGCAACTGGGACATAAAATATTCAGGCATCGGGGTATAGAAATCTTTCTTGTGCTATTAGAGAGTTAGAGAGAGGATGGGGGAGGATATAAGAGAGAGCAGATCAGGGGAAAGGGTATTCCTTAGAGCTGATTATTTTGTGGTGGGGGGTAGGGGAAAGACAGGGAGAAAATTTGTAACTCAAATTCTTGTGGAAATAAATGTTGAAAACTAAAAATATATTTTAAAAAATTTTTAAAGAAAAAAACATTTCTCAGCTCCTCTCAGATGTTTTTTTTTTCACTGAGTTTAATGCTATTCCCTTAACTTTTATAAAGTATCAAATATAAGAATTATCAGTGTGAACATTTTTTCCTTTTATATAACTATAGTTGAAGACATTTTACACAAGGATCATACAGTTTTAATTGGGAGGGAACTCAGAATTCATTTATACTTCATTTTGCATATCAGAAAAGAGGATAAGTAATTTGTCCAAAGTTATAAAAACACCCATGACATACATTCTTATTTGGATTCAATGTCAGGGAAAAAATCTCTAAAAAAGTCTCTCTAAGTCAGAGACTCTTTAACTTTTTCTTCTCAAATACTCACTGGTGAAGTCTATTGCTTCCTTATCTGAATAATGTTTTTAGTGCATTATATAAAACACATAGAATTACAAAGAAAATCAATTATCCCAAAATAAAGTCTGTAGACAGGAAGATCATGATCACATACAACATAGCATAGGATTTAATTGATTTTGAAGTAGTGATGAGCACAAATTATTTCACTTTACCTACAATATGTTAAAAAATATCTATGCTATCTACTGGTGCAATCACAATTTCTACTAAAATAATTGTAATTTGTTGCCTATATTCATAATTGAAGGAAATGCTGAATTTCTGTTAGAGGTTAATGAAAACAAAGATGACTTTTTCACGTCCAAGTTCACAGATGCCCTGCAATGAAAAAGTAAATAGGGTATTGTAGTATAGTCTCTACCACCTCCATTCCTAGTCAATTTATTAATTGCTCCCTCAAGTTAAGAATTCTGTCTATTAAAGAGTTAAAATACAATCATCCCAGTCTACTTAGTCATTTAAAGACCTAAAATTCTTTGGAAAACTTGCGATGATTTAATGTAGATAATATCTTTAAATGAAGAATACAGTAATTTAAGAATAAAGGAAGTGCAGAGGAAAGCCAGGGACTCATCTGAGCTCTCCCCCCAAATCCTTCTAATACCTTTAAAAAATTACTCTAAACAGATTCTAGAGCAGCAGAACAACAAAAGAGACAGAAGAAAACAAATATCCAGGCCAAGACAACTTGGAAGGTCAGCAGGAAAGATCTGTTGCACCAGAGTTAGAGAGGAGTGCAGTCCAGCACAGGCCACACCAGCACAGCCCCAGGTCCAGCAAACAAGGAGGAGAAGACTTTTGGAGTGAATGAATTAGCAGTGGCAGAGGCTGCTTCTGGAACTCTCAACCCACAGATAAGGGAGTCAAACACTGGGTCAGAAGGAGATTACAGGGGCTTTGGGGTTTTTTGCTCTTACACCGAGGCATGGATGTCACCTTCATGATCCACAGATCTAGATACTGAGTGGCAGTCCTGTGGTGAGGAGGAGCACTAGCACAGCAGAACTTGCAGCCACAGTGTTAGAAGGATCCTCCTCACAGTTCCAGTGCAGAGAAGAATGCTTGTGCTTGCTCACACACCAGGAGTAAATACCTTCTAAGAACTGAGAACATACAGGTCCAGAGAAGTATTTCTGAAAACAGCTGCACAAGCCTCCTGAAACTTGGAACAGTGTACCCTATACCCTGGAAAGAGAGCCCTATTTTAACAAAGACTTAAAAGAAAGCTAATAAGCTGGGGAAATGAACAGTGGGAAATGGTGGGGGACTCTTTAATATTGAAAGCAACTATGGTGACAAGGAAGATCAAAACACACACTAAGAAAAGATAGCAGTCAATACTCCTACATGTAAAGACTGAAAGAAAAATATGCGTGGGTCTCATACCAAGGAAGAGCTCAAAAAGGATTTTGAAAATCAAGTAAGAGAGTTTGAGGGAAAAATGGGAAGAGAAACGAGAGTGACAGAACAAAATAATGAAAAACAAGTCAACAGCTTGGTAAAGGAGACATACAAAAAATGCTAAAGAAAATAAGACCTTAAAAAGCAGAACTGGAGGCCCACAAGTTCACTGAAGAAAATTCTATGAAAATTAGAATGGAAGAAACAGAAGCCAATGACTCTATCATGAAACTATAAAACAGAATCAAAAGAATGAAAAAGTAGAAGACAATGTGAAATATCTCATTGGAAAAACAACTGGCCTGGAAAATAGATCCAGGAAAGATAATTTAAAAATTATTGGGCTACCTGAAAGTGATGATAAAAAAAGAGCCTAGACAACATATTTCAAGGAATTTTCAGGGAAAACTGCCTTGACATTCTAAAACAAGAGGGTAAAATAGAAATTTAAAGAATCCACCAATCACCTCCTAAAGGAGATCCCAAAATGAAAACTCTCAGGAACATAGTCAAATTCCAGAGTTACCAGGTCAAGGGGAAAATATTACAAAACTCCAAAAGGAAACAATTAAAGTATGGTGGCAACAGTCAGGATAACAAAAGATTTAGCAACTTCTACATTAAAAGATCAGAGAACCACTTATGCAGCAAAACTGACTATAATGCTTCAGGTGTGAAAATGGATATTCAGTGAAATAGAGGACCTACAAGAATTCTTTTGTTAATTAAATTTTATGATTATTTTTAGTTTATAGCATTCATTTCTACAAGATTTTGAGTTACAAATTTCCCCCCCTTCCCCTACCCACCAACCCAAAACAGCAATCCTACTGTATACCCCTCCCCCAATCTGCTCTCTCCTATATCCTTTCCCATCCCCCCTCTGACTTTCCAGTAGGGCAAGATGGATCTCTATACCCCAGTGCCTATATATCTTATTTCTCAGTTGCATGTAAAAATAAAATAATAGTAATATACATATATATTTAACATTTGATTATAAGCCTTTGAATTCCAGATCCTTTCCCTTCCTCCCTCTTCACCTACCCTTACAGGGAAGATAAGCAATTCAATATAGGTTCTACATGTGTAGCTACGCAAAACATTTCCATAGTGGATATATTGTGAAAGACAAACTATATTTCCCTCCCTCCCTCCTATCCCACCTCACACTTGTTCTAATTTCTCTTTTGAACCTGTCCCTTTTCAAAAGTGTGTGCTTCTAATTACCCTCCTCCCCAACTTGCCCTCCGCTCCATCATCCCCTCACTCAACCCCTTACCCCCTACTCTCCTGTATGGTGAGATACCCTATTTAGCGTGTATGTCATTCCCTCCCTAAGCCAAATTCAATGAGAATAAGTTTGACCCATTCCCTTTTGCCTTCCTGTCCTTCCCCTCTGTTGTAACCATTTCCCCTTGCCTCTTCTATATGAGATAGTTTACCCTATTCTGTCTCTCCCCATTTCCTCTCATTATATTCCTCTCTCATTTCTCAATTTCAACTTTTAAGTTCAATTGATCCTGTGCCCTCTGTCTATGTATACCTGCACACATATATACACAAACTCACATATATACACAAACTCACATGACAATATACCCTCCTATATAGACATTAATATGTATGGACACATATTATAAATATATACACACACACACATTTATATTCCCTTCAACTATTCCCATACTGAGAAAAGTTTCATAAGTTACAATTATCATTTTCCCATGTAAAAATGTAAATAGTTCAACTTCAATAAGTTCCTTATGATTTCTTTTCCCTGTTTACCTTCTCATACTTCTCTTCCTTCTTGCATCTGAATGTCAAATTTTCTATTCAACTCTGGTATTTTCATCAAGAGTGCTTCAAATTCCTCTATTTCATTAAATTATCATATTTTCCCCTGAAACATGATACTCAGTTTTGCTGGGTAGGTGATTATTGTTTTTAATCCCAGATCCTTTGACCTCCAGAATATCGTATTCCAAACTCTTCAGTACCTCAAGGTAGAAGCTGCCAGATCCTGTGTTGTCCTGATTGTGTTTCCACATTATTCAAATTATTTCTTCCTGGATGCTTGTAATATTTTCTCCTTGATCTGGGAATTCTGGATCCTGGCTATAATAATCCTAGGAGTTTTGGGGGGGATATTTTTCAAGAGGTTATTGGTGGATTCTTTCAACCTCTGTTTGGGCCTCTGGTTCTAAAACATCAGGGCAATTTTCCTGGAGAATTTCTTGAAGAATGATTTCTAGGTTCTTTTTTTGTTCATGGCTTTCAGGTAGTCCAATAATTTCTAAATTATCTCTCCTAGATCTATTTTTCAAGTCAGTGGTTTTTCTAATTTCACATTGCCTTCTATTTCTTCATTTGTTTAGAACTGTTTAATAGTATCTTGATTTCTCATAAAGTCACTAGCTTCCATTTGATGCAATCTAATTCTGAAATAATGATTTTCTTCAGTGAGCTTTTGAGATTCTTTTTCCACCTGGCAAATTCAGCTTTTTAAGGCATTCTTCTCCTCATTGGCTTTTTGAGCCTCTTTTGCCATTTGAGTTAGTCTACATTTTAAAGTGTTATTTTCTTCAGTCGGGTTGTTGACTCTCTTTTCATGATTTTCTTGCATCATTCTCATTTCTCTTCCCAATTTTCCCTTCATTTCTCTTATTTGGTTTTCAAAATCCTTCTTGAGCATCTCTATGGCATGTAACTAGTTCATATTTTTCTTGGAAGCTTTTGGTGCAGGAGTTCTGACTTTGTTGAATTCCTCCTCTTCCATGTTTTGATCCTTTTTGTCCCCAAAGTAGGAATCCAAAGTTGGATTACTGTGCTTGCTTTGCTTCCTTTGCTTGCTCATGTTGCCACTCAATTACTTGACTGTTGAGTTGTTTTTTTTTTTTTGCCACAGTAGAACTCTGCTTCCAGAGAGGAGAGTTTTGTCCCAAATTGCTGGGGGCTTTGCAGCTGCCAGAGCTATTAGTTGGGTGCTCTCTAAGAAGCCTCCATGTGCTCTGGCACCCTGGTCATGCACCCCAGGACCTCCACCTTATATAGTGATCCAGATCCAAGCCGGTTAAAGCAAGAGTGATTAGCCCTCAAACCGGTCAGTTGGTCCCCCTACAATCTGCAGGCCAGGAACTCTGAAGCAGCTGCGCAGCAGCCTCTTCACCTCTGCCACTTCTCCCTCCAGGGGCAGAGGCCAGACTGCTCTCCCGGACCCCCTGTTCTTCTTTGGCATTTATGGGTTGATAATTCTGGAAACCACCATAGCTGCTGGTGATCCACTCTCCTGAAGTCCCTCTGGCCAGGGCTGGTCCTGGCCACCCTGAGAGGCTAAAAGCACATACCCATGTGGAGCTGGGTTTGCAGGGCTGGGTTCAGCTCCCAGCGGGCTGCAATTGACCCTTCCTGCTGGCCTGCAAGGCTGTCTTCAGCAGGAGATTTGTTTCTCTCTGTCACTTTGTGGGTTCTTCAGCCCTAATGTTTGTTTAAAATCATTTTTATAAGTATTTGAGGTGGTTATGGAGGGGGCATATGGAGTTTTCCTGCTTCTACACTGCTTCTACATCTTGGCTCCACCCCCTAGGCCTTTAAGAATTCTTGATGAAAAGAACACAGCTGAACAGAAAATTTGACTTTCAGATACAAGAAGCAAGAGAAGCATAAAAAGATAAACAGGAAAGGGGAATCACAAAGTACTTAATAAATTTAAGCTGTTTACATTCCTTCATGGGAAAATGGCATTTGTAACTCAAAAAACTTTTCTCATAATTAGGGTAGTTAAAAGGAATAAATACAGACAGAGAGCACAGTGGAATATGGAAGGATATCTAAAAAATAACAAGAGGAATATACTGGGAGAAAGAAAAAGGAAGAGATAGAATGGGGTTAATTTTATCACATGACAGGCAAGAAAAAGCTTTTTGCAGTAGAGGGGAAAAGGGAGGAGGTGAGGGGGACTGAGAGAACCTTACTCTTTTCAGAAGGATAACAGGCAATAACATACACACTCAATTTTGTATAGAAATCTATCTTACCCTACAAGAAAGTAGGAAAAGGGAGTAAGAGAAGGTGAGGGAGGGATGGCAGATTTGGGGACTGGGTAGTCAGAAGCAAAACACCTTAGAGAAGGTACAAGTTGAAAGGGGGTGGAAAAATAGGATGGAGGGAAATACTGTTAGCAATAATAACTGGAAAAAATTGAAACAAGTTTCTCTGATAAAGGCCTCATTTCTCAAATATTTAGAGAACTGTCCATTTATAAAAGTAAGAACCACTTCACAATTGATAAATGATTAAAATATATAATCAGTTTTCAGATGAAGTAATCAAAGGCATCTATACCCATATGAAAAAAAAAACTATTCTCACTGTTGATTGGAGAAATAGGAATTAAAATAATTAAAATAGCCTATTAAAATGGCTAATGGGACAGAAATGATAGATGTTGGAGGGAACATGGGAAAAATGAGACTTTAATGCACTATTGATGGAGTTGTAACCTGATTCAACCATTCTGTAGAGCAATTTGGAACTGTTCCCAAAGGGCTATAAAATCATGCATTCCCTTTGACCTAGCAATATCACTAGGAGGTCTGTATCCCAAAAGAGATTTTTAAAAAGGACCTGAATGTACAAATATATTTATAGGCCTCCTTTTCTGGGGATAAAGAATTAGAATATGAGGGGATGACCATCAATTGAGGAATGGAGGAACAAGTTTGTGGTATGTGATTATGATGGAATACTATTTTACTATAAGAAATGATGAGCAGAGGGGCTGCCAGGTGGCTCAGCGAGTAAGAGCACCGGCTCCAGTGCTGGGATGACCTGGATCAAATCCGGGCTCTGATACTCCACACCACACCCAGAAATACCTGGCTGTGTAACCTTGAGCAAGTTACTTAACCTTGATTGCTTAAAAAAAAATTTGATTTCAAAATTCCTAGGGGCGGCCAGGTGGCTCAGCGAGTAAGAGCACCGGCTCCAGTGTTGGAATGACCTGGATCAAATCTGGTCTCAGATACTCAGCACCACACCCAGAAATAACTGGCCATGTAACCTTGAGCAAGTTACTTAACCCCGATTGCTTAGAAAAAAAAAAAGAAATGATGAGCAGGTCACTCTCAGAAAAACCTAGAAAGACTTGCATGAGCTATTGCAAAGTGAAATGTGCTGTGTATAAAGTAACAGCAAAATTGTAAGATGATCAGTCATGAATGACTTAGGTATTCTCAGAAATACAATAATACAACTCTGAAGAACTTATGATGAAAAATGTTATCCATCCCAAAGAACTGTTCGTGTGCATACAGATTGAAGCACGGTTTTTTACATTTTTCTTGAATTTTTTCTCATCTGTTTTCTTTCACAACATGACTATTATGGATATGTTTTGCATGAGTACATTAGTATAACGTATATATCATTGCTTGCTTTCTCAAAGGAAGAGGGTGGGGAGGGTGAAAGGGAGAGAATTTGGAACTCAAAGGTTTTTTTTGTTTTGTTTTTGTTTCTTTTAAGCAATCAGGGTAAAGTAACTTGCTCAAGGTTACATGGCCAGTTATTTCTGGGTATGGTGCTAAGTATTAGAGCCTGGATTCAATCCCAGGTCATCCCAACTCTAAGACCGGTGCTCTTACTCACTGAGCCACCTGGCCTCCCCTAAGCAATTGGGGTTAAGTAACTTGCTCAAGGTTACACGGCCAGGTTTTTCTGAGTGGGTGCTAAGTGTCTGAGCCCAGATTCGATCCCAGGTCATCCCAACTCTGGAGCTGGTGCTCTTACTTGCTGTGCTACCCAGCCGCCCCAGGAATTCAAAGTTTTAAAAACAAATGTTAAAATTTGTTTTTAGATGTAACTGGGCAAAACGAAATAGTAAATAAAAGCTTAAAAAAGAAAAGAAAGCTATTGTATGACTCCTTTAACCTTGTCTCATTTATCTCTCAAACCCTAATTCTTGTTAGCCAGGAGTGGGATATTTGTTTGTTATTTTCTGTGTATCACATGCAGAAAAGTTGAGATATCAAAAGAACATTGAGACTGAAGAATAAAAATGGAAATCCATTTTTAAAAGTAAAATGTACCCAATGTCCTTGAGCACTTGAGCACAAGGGGATCTTTTCACAGAACAGGTTAATTGATTAGCCTGTTGTGCACTGGTGTTGTGGTTCACATGGCATTGTACATGACATTGTACACATGGCCAGTACAATGTGAGTTTTCTTCATCTTTTACATCTGGCATCACATGTTTTTTCTATTGCTTTTCAATGAGGATTGCTCACTTTTTTAATGTATTCATTTGTATTTAAATGTAGAGACTGTGAAATAGCTAAAAGAACCACAGGGTAATGCTGACTACACAGCACAAAGCAGATAGCTCACAAAGGCATAACAGATAATTTCTCCATATTTAGACAAGCAATCATATTTGAATAAAGTACAGCACATTCTTCTGTTTTTGAATCAATGTAGGAGCATCCTAGGATGGGAAATTAGCCCATATCAAAATATAATAGAGAATGCAAATTTTAGAGCTAGAAGGGACTTAGTCTGCCTAATCCAATGGTTCTCAAATGTTTCGTCTCAAAACCCATTTGCACTCTTAAAAATTATGTAAGACAGTCCAAAGAGCTTTTTATGTGAGTTTATTGATATGTACTATATTCTATACAATGTATACTATAAAATATCGTATATTAATATACAATTTATCTACTGAGATATACTATATTAAAAATTAAATAGGTACCACATAAGTAATAAAAAATATTATTGTGAAAAGTTTTGACTGCATAGATCCTTTGCAAGAGTCTTTGGCATCCTAGAAGTTCAGATTAAATGTTGGGAACTGTTGATCTAGTCAGTCTTTCTTTTTATAAATGAGAAAACTGAGGCCCCAAATGGTTACATGACCTGCCCAAGGATGCCAAAATAGTAAGTAGCTAATAGGATTCAAATTCTAAAATTCTAACTCCAAATTCAGTAAATTTGTCCCCATAACACACATAATATAAGCACACTCTGATATTATTTGATGAAAATATAATTATGTAGATACCACAAAAAGCTCAAAGCTAGAGGTCAAGGTCCTATATATACAAAACTATTTTCAGTATCACATTTTGTTGTCATGAATTATGTGAAACAAAGTCATTACCTTCCATTTAAGGAATGACTGAACAAATTATATCATATGCATATAAGAAAAAACTTATTGTACTATAAGGAATTATGAAAGGATTCAGAGAAATCTTGAAATATTTACATGATGTGTAGTTAGTGAAGTAATGTAAGAACAGGTAGATAAATCTATATAGTAATGACAATGTCATAAAGAAAAACAAATTTGAAAGATTTAACAATCCTGATGATGAGTCTGATCAATAACTAATTATGACTTCAGAAGAATGCAGATGAATCATTCTTCCTTGTTTTTGTTCACCCTTCATTTTAAAATAGGACCACTGACATCACAGGGTGATGTCTTGAGTACTAAGTGAATTGGATTTAAGTGAGGTAGAGTTGCACAAAATTTTCAGTCTCACTCTCTCTTCCAGAGTCATATAATCTAGTGGCAGGATGAAAGTTAAGATGACTACCAATGACCCACAATGAAGTGTATGATCTTGGCATCTTTGGTGTCTGACCAAGATCTGATTGCTCCATAGTGCCTGCTTAATTTACCTTCATGGCCATTGGAACAAATTATTTTCATCTGTCCATTCCACCAGTAGAAGTTTTCACATGCTTGTTGAAACTTGAAGGAAGCCAGGGAAACTTAACAAGCTTAGGTCAGAAGATGTAAGTGTAATGCATTATTATTTTACAATGAAAAGGTATTAAAATGAGGGAGTTCAAATAACTTGAGATTTGTTTAAACTGATATACAGTGTGAAATAAGCAGAATCAAGAAACAATATACACAATATAAAAGAAAGGATTACTAAAAAGGTGATCTACCTATTCCAATCTATTCACTTCACTAATAAAGCAACTGAGAGCCAAGAGGTAAAGAACAACATAGGTTCATTACTTAATTAGCAGGACTGAGATTGAAACTAGGTCCCTCCACTTGGCAGAAGGGTAATGAGACTGGACATGCAGAGACTTTTGTTTTCAGTCTTGGTCAATGTGTTGATATATTTTGCTTGCTTCGAGGTAAGTCTTCTATCAGGGGAGAAGGTACTGGCAATCGAGTTGGTGGGTGCTCATGCTGATACAAAAAGAGAAGAAGAAAAATCAATTAAATATCAATTTTAAAAGCACAGATGACAACAGATGGGAGTTCAGAAGGCCTACCAGCCTTTCTCATGGCGCATCCAGAGGAAGAGACAGGAGGTACCATTTGCTAATCAAAATGAACCACTGCCATCACCATCACTCCCTTTATCACCAACTTCTTTAACCCCTGTGGAAACAGTCTAAGAATTTCAACCCAAGCATGTTTGTAATTGCAAAGCTTCCAGGTCAGTTTCCTAAGCCACTATCTTAGGAAGAAACCCCTGTGGAGATACATCAAGGAAACTGTTCCTAAAGTTGCTATAGCTACATCTATTAAAAGATTCATTTAAAAAAAAAGTTCTTGCTGTCAATATGTTAAATATCAAAAATGAATGTCATTTTAGAAATTTATCAAATTATCTATTATGATCTGCTTTTTCACAGTACCCTCAGGACCATGGGACTTTTCCATATGACTTGTAGCTAACGTCTTCTCTATGTGTTGTCTCTCCCTTTAGAATATGTATCCCTAGAATTTAGCTCAGTGCTTTGCATGTAGTAAGCACATAATTGCTTTATATAATCATTTATTTATACAAAAGCTGTACAATCATTTGTCAGTTCTTAACTCACCTTTATTAAATGCTTACTGAATACATGAAAGAATAATAAATTAATGAATGAGTAAAATATTTTGGAGAGGGGAGGTACAGCTGCAAATTTTCATTTCTGATATAGTAAGCATAAGACACAGAACACTGAACAATGAATCAGAAGACGTGAGTTCAGATATGATCTTGGACATTTACTAGATGTGTGGCCTTGGGCAAGTCACTTAACCTCTGTCTCTTAAGTTTCCTCAACTGTAAAACTGAGATACCAACAGTTCTTAAATGAGATGAACGCTTATTCCCTTCTACCCATTCAATTCTTGAGATTCTATGGCTCATCTCTGTCTTCCTAACTGTATGGCAACTCCTTTCCTGTCTGCTCCACATCTCCTACCACCTCAAGTCTCCATCCTGAGTCATCTTCCCTGTTGTAATGCCAAGCAAAGGCAAATTCCCAAGGTTCAAAATACCAGCATAGGTGCTCTCCATTTTATTCAGTGAAAAATTAAGAACAGAGAAAATCAAAATATAGCATCATTCAAAATACTGCATTTGCCAAGTGTAATTGAATAATCTCCAAGTACTACCCCACCCCTGGACATTACATTCATTTAATCGGTCACAAAGTCCCTCTTCTAAATACTACTCCATCCCTAGGCTGTACATTCATTTAGTCCATCACAAAGCCCCCCTTCTCAAATGGAGATTAGTTTCCAATCATAAGTACATTCATTTGTTCAATCACAGAGCACAAAAAAGTCAAAAGTTCTCCACCCTTGGATTACAACTGAATAGGCCATCTACCCCAGAGTTACAACAAGCTTAAGGACAGCATTTAATACCCAAAGAGAGGTCTTTTCTTCATCTTGACCCGAGGCAAGTTCCCATCAATCTTTGTTCCTGGGGAGACAAAACTTAGCAAGGCCACAAGATACATTGCCAGTGTCTTCATTAATTCATTCTCTGTCTGCAGAACAGTCTCAGGAGCTCTGAACCAACAGCAAGCTTCCAAGAAATCTGCAATAACAGCACTGTCCTTCACCAATGGACAGTATTCACTCTCTGTCTGCAGAACAGTCTCAGTAGCTCTGAACCAACAGCAAGGTTCCAGAACCTCTGCAACAACAGGACTGTCTTTCACCAGTGGACAAATCTGGCAAAACAACATCAAAACAGACAAAGTACCAGCATAACAGCCATGTCTCCTCAGTCCTTGGCAGCTCTGGGTGGCAGCTCTCAAAAGTCCTTGGCAATTCAAACTGGCCCTCAGCAATCCTCTCAGTATCTCTCTGCCTCCAAGATGCTGCTTCCAAAAAGTTCTTCTGCCTCTCTCTTTTCTTGTGTCTCTCTAAATTTACCTCACCAGCTCCTCCCAGTTCAGCCCTCTCTTTTCACGTCAACAAGTCCATCCCACAAGTGGGATTCACAAGCTCTGGGTTTTAACACAATCAAACCAAAATCAAGCCAATACAGGGGGATCTTTAAATTCCATTACTATTACACCTGTTCTCTCTATACCTTTTCCTATTGTGATCTTCATTTCCACAGGGTCAATTATAATCTTCATGCAGATAACTCACAAATCTCTATACATTAGATCTTAATCTCTCACTTACAATCTCACACTACCAATTCCTTGGTTGCCATCACCAGCCAGGTTCTACATGCCCAAAAGTGAACTTGGCATCTTTCTCCCCTTGCTTCTCCATCTTCCACTCAGCTCGCAAAATCATCTTCCTAAGGTACAAGTCTGACCACATCACAATTTAGCTCAAAATCCTTTAGTGGTTCTCTACTGTCTAATTGGTAGAACATGCACTAAGTCAGAAGCTGAAGAGCTGGATTAAAGTCCAAACTTTAATATTTTTTAGCTCTGTTACCTTGAATAAGTCACTTCACTTCCTTTCTTACTCTATAAAAAAAGGAATAAGAAATAATTTCTTCATATATAAAACAGGAATAGGAAATAAAAGATTACCTCAGAAGAAGATACCTCATATAAATACTGAGGAGAAAATTCTTTTAGGACAATGAAGTTCTATGGAAATTTTTATTGTATTCTACAAGTTTCTATTTCCAAATATGCAGTTTAAGGTTTGCATTGGGCTTATAATGTATTCTAAAAATACTATATCCTCAAAATATTCTTTGGGAATTAGTTTGATCCTGATCACCTTACTTTTAATCACATCCCATTAGCATTTGGTTGCCTAAAAGAAACATCTTTCAAGGATGGAATAGTAAGATAAGGATGAGTAAGAAATAATCAATTTCTACAGAATTTCATCGATCACCATCAATATGTATTTATTTATTAAGCCCTTACTATATGCCAGATCTTGTATTAAGTTCTGAGGATAGAAAAGAAAAAATAATAATCTCTGCCCTCAAAGGACTCACATTCTAATGGCAGAGACAAGATGAAAACAACTACAATATATACATATATACAGACATTATATATAGAGAGAGACATTATATAAAAACTATGATTCATATATACATTTACATGTGCATACATGTACAAATATATAACTGTATATATACATATAATATATACATATATAACTTCCATATTTACATATAACATAAAAACTTATATAATTTTGTGTTACATATATTATATGGTTATATATATTATAGACACAAGATGAAATACAATTAGATAGATATATAATAGTTATTCGCATGTTATCTCATGTCTCATTTTGAATATGTTTAATCCACATGAATACATATTCATACATAGTATACATAGATATTTTAGACAGGTTAAAGATAGAAATATATAATGTGTGAGAAGACGGAGGGAGGGGGGAAAAGGGGAGAGAGAGAGAGAGAGAGAGAGAGAGAGAGAGAGAGAGAGAGAGAGAGAGAGAGAGAAGTAATATCAGAGGGAAGTCACCAGCAGTAGAGGAAAGTAAAAACAGGTGGGATTTGCATTAGCATTTATAGATTGCCAGAAGGTAGAGATAAAGATAGAAAGCATTCCGGGAATGAAGGACAACCAGTGATAACACATGGAGGTGAGAGATGGAGTTTCCCATGAAAGGAAAGGCCATAAAAACACTGGAAAGGGCAGAAGGTGCCAGGTCATGAGGAACTTTAAACAGAGAATGACCCTGGAGCTAACTGGGAGCCAATGGAGTTTATTGAGTAGTAAGAAGGGACCCAGTTAGACTTGGAACTCTAGGAAGATGAATGAGATGGAATGGAGCAAAGGAAGACTTGAGAAATGGAGCCCAGCCTAGGCATGAAATTCTTAAAAGTCTGTTCCGGAATGGTGACTGTATAAACAAAAAGGAGACATGTAACAGATGCTACTAGGTAAAACCAGAAACATAGCAAGAAATTGAATGTGTGAAGTGAGGACAATTGAATCAAGAATAAGACAGTTTTCAAATATGGATGACTGGGAAGATGGTAGTGTGCTGTAGCACCAATGCAATATTTACAGCACCCATGATCATGATGAAGACCGTGACTGTAAATATCACATGATGTCTAATCGCAAAATATACCCAAATTCTCCATATAGGGGACAGAACTGAAGCATTTATTTACACACTAGAAAACCAAATCCCAAATCCAGTAAGCTGATTCCATCATAATACCAAAGATATTAAGAAGCCATAATAACACTGAGAGCCACAGCATCCTTCAGCCTTCCCACAAACCAATACAAGATCAATATTTACTCACAAACCTCTCTCTCTCCTTGCTTGAGCACCTCTTTCTCCCACCTTCTCTCTAGCTCTAACTCCCAGCTTCCTGTGGGCTCTGCTTCCCTTCAGCAAACTCTTCCCACCATAGGCTCAAAGTGACTCTATTTAGTCTATTAGGTGAAAGAGTTTATCTTCACAGCAGGGAAGCTTCCTGTGGGCTCTGCTGCACTCTTTAGCAAATTCCCTTCATTACAGGCTCCATGTGATTACATTCATCCTATTAGGGGGTAAAGTTTGCTTTCAAAACAGGGAGGTCTTCAAACTCCCCCCAGGTCTATTAAGGGATGGGGAAGACCTTCAAATTCCCATTCCCATTACATGTGCTCAACAGTAACAGAAAGCTAAAAGTGGAGAAAGTCAGGGGGAAGGGGGAAGATCAGTTCAATTTTGGAACTTGGAGTTTGAGATATCTACAGAACATCCAGTTTAAGGTGTACAAAAAAGACAATTGGTAGTGCTAGAATGGAGGTCAGGAGAGAGGATGAAGCTGGATAAATAGATCTGAAAATTGTCTTCATAAATATAAAGGCCAAATCCATTGGAACTAAAGAGACCACCCAGAGTCACAATAGAAGAAAGTAACAGGACCAAGGAAAGATCCTTGTAGGACATGAATATGACCTCTATCTAAAGATCCTGCAAAAGGACCTGAAAAGGAGTGGTCAGATCAATAGAAACAGAAGTAGGGTATAAAATTGTCAAGAAAACTTAGACAGAATGTATCTATATATAAAAATCTATATAGAGGAAAAGTATGATCAGCTGTGTCAAAGTTCGCAGAGAGGTCAAGAAGAATAATTGAGAAAATGTGATTGGATTTTGTAATGACTGATCTGTTTCAAATAGATGAGATTTGAAACCAGATTATAATGAGTTTAGAAGAAAGTGAGAGGAGAGGAAGTAGTGAGACTGATTGCAGACAGCTTCTCAAGGAGTAGGTCGCTAAAGGATGATAGCTGGCAGAGATGGTGATATCAAGTAGGGGCCTTTTAAAGAATATTGAAAATTAGGAGATAATTACTTTTACATATATTGAAAACACACCACACACATTTGCAACATGCACATGTACACACCCACAAATATACACACTCAACTCACACCCAAACCTATTTCTGTGAAGAATATCTTGCTACTATATAAAGACTTGTGGGACGTAGGGAAATGGGCAATGAGAAAGAAGAAAAAGGGAAGGCTAAGATAAATGTAAGGAAGAAATAGTTATGAAATGCAAACTAAGACAGAAATAATTACAAACTGGAAGCTGGGATAAGCAGTTTTGCTAAATTTTCTATTTTGTCTTCTCCCATTCGGAACTGAAAACGAAAGAAAAATTTCTAATGAAAAAAGGAAACTACTACTGAGAGTTGTGTGACTATAAGAAGGAGATTATAGATTCAGATATGGAGATCTACAATCATAATTACATTCATAGGTCTGGAAGTGACTTTGACAGATGACCTAGTATATTCTACTTTCAGACAGGACTATACTTAAAACTACACAAGATGAAAGGAATTTCCTTTAAAAGACCCACAGAGAAGGACATCTCTTGTTCTTTTAAATCCTTCAAGCCATTTAATAAGCTCTTAGAGGTTCTCTGAAGAAATGCAACCTTTAAATGTAAATTCTTATTTTTACTCTTTCTATAATTATGTAAAATGTTAGAGTCATAGACTTTGAGCTAGGAAGGAACTTAGGGGGCATCTTTTTCAATCACATCATTTTACAGATGAAGAAACTTAAAGTCTCTTTTCTTTCTTTTTTTTTGGAGGGGGGAAGGCAGGGCAATTGGAATTAAGTGATTTGCCCAAAGTCACGTGGCTAGTGAGTGTGTCAAGGGTCTGAGGCCGAATTTAAACTCAGGTCCTTTTGACCCCAGGGGCGGTGCTTTATTCACTGTGCCATGAGCCACCCCAAGAAACTTAAAGTCTCAGAGGCAGAAAGGGACTTGGCCAAGGTCATGCAGGTAGTAAGTGGCAAAGCAAGGATCTGAGTTTTGGTTTTCTGGAGGTGCATCATGCACAAGTTCAAAACAACTTAATTTTATTCTTAGAGTTACAAAGTCTGATAAACCCAAGGTGTTAAGTGTTAATTCACTCTTGTCCTGATTTTGGAGTTAATGAAGTCAGACATGCTAATCAACCACAATGTCACTGGAAATCCTTGATTCTACTGAGCCACACCAAAGAAGAAAAGTCTAGGTTTTAGAGAAGTTTTCAACAGTTAAATTCAAAGCAGAGTTTCCTCTACTCTAATTTATGCTTCAGTATATGGTAATCTCATAAATTACTTAGCTGAGACCTTCTTTCATCTAAATTTGTCCAACCATAATAGAAACTGCCAACATAAATTATGCACATGTGACTACATAACCTTAGCTTCATTGCATTTTCCATGGTACAGAAATTTTTGCAAATGCAATATCTATGTTCATTTCCTATACAGTGACTATAACTACACAAGATGTGCCTCCTACATTTATTCCACTGAGTCATTATATATGCAGATGACAAGGAAGTATTTCTAAATGAAGTCATGTATGTTAAATGAACCAAAGATTTCCAGAGTAATATTGATGCAACTTCAACTATTCACCTAAACTGAACTATACACTTGGACTGAAATTGGGCAGTATCTTGAAGATCACACAAAACTGATTTTAGGGAAGTCCCAAATTTCCTTGTTTGCTTCTCTAGTGGGAAAAGTGATGAAGTGACATATTCAAACTGAAGAGAGGAAAAAAGTACAGTCTAATAGAATGGTAGTCAATAAACATTTATTGAGCACCTGCTACATGCCAGTCAGGTGGCCTAAGCACGGGATAAATAGAGAAAGGTCCTGCCCTTGAGGAACTCACAGTCTCATGCCAACAACACTGTCTACATGTCCATATGGATCTGTGACATCATCAATATGAAGATTCCTTCCACTGTAGCAAGTCACAACCCATGCTTCTAACACTTTAACATCCTACCATGAATTCTCTCCAGGATAGAGACAGCTAGTATGCTAGGAGACCACATTGAGAGAATACCAGAGAAACATCTTGGATGTCTGTCCATTCATTATCCCTAGTTATCACTATGCTACTGACCTACCTCCTTTTTAGGCCATATATCTCACTAATTGTCATTCTTAGTGAGGAAAGCTAACAGGTGCGGTAGATTATGTATCGTACTTGGAGTCAGGAAGATCTGAGCTCAAATCTAGTCTTAGACATTTGCTAGCTGTGTGACCCTGAGCAACTCATTTAACATCAGTTTTATCATCTGTAAAAAAGGAGATAACATGCTTTTTTATTAGGATCAAATGAGATAAACATGCAAAGCAATTGCAAACATCAGAGTTCTATATAAATGATAGATATTATTACTCATAATACTACCCCTGAGTTCTTTGTTGGTAATATTTTGCACTCTAGGTATACTTATCATGTACCTCTCCACTGTGCTTTGGGTAATCTTCACCATTAATTCTTTGGAGACTTTGATATTCATTCAATCAATCAGTAAGCATTTGTTAAGAACCTACAATGTACCATGTACTGTGATTAAGTCCTTAGGGTACAAAGAAAGGTAAAAGATTGTCTCTGCCCTCAAGAAGCTCACAGTCTAGTGCCATGAGTCAGAACCATACTATTACAAAAAGAATATCATTGTTAAAAAAAAAAAAGATGAGGGGAGGCCAGGTGGTGCAGTGAGTAAGAGCGCTGGCCCCAGCCTCAGGAGACCCGGGATCGGTTCTGGCCTCAGACACTTCGCACCCACATAAAATAACTGGCCATGTAACTTTGAGCAAGTTACTTAACCCCAACTGCTTTAAAAAAAAAAGATGATCCTTTGTTTCAGACAAGTCCAGAGTATTAAAACCGCAGTGCTGTTTCTCAAGGTCAATTTAACTTTCTCTTTACATCCTACACAATTCTAGGCCTATGCTCAATGCTTTCCAAAATATGTGTATGCATATGTGCATCATATTCTAAATAATTATCTTCATCCCCTTGGTTTCTCCTGTGTTGATAGTTAGATTAGACTCTTGAATGATTCAGATTCTCAATTAGAGACAACAGTCAGTACAATGTGATTCATAAATAGGAACATCTGCAGGACTTTCCTATCAATAAACAATCACTTTTCCATTTGTATTCCATAAAGGACATCCCCCATGATAATAACAAATATCAAAGAGGTGGGCTTTAAAAGCAAAACTATTGCTGTCAATAAAGATCTTACAATCAGAGTCAAAAATGAGAGCTGGTAGGGACCTCAGCAGTCAGTAAGTCCACTCATTATTCAGAAGTAATCTCCATGATAGCTTACCTGGTCAGGGGTCATCTCATTTCAAACTCCAATCTAAGCCTTCTATGTACCAGCCCTGCAAATGATGAAAAGAGCACCAGGGGTCCCCATCCTAACCCCTTTGTAAGAAGTCTTCTTTTCTCCAGGCTGAATATTCTAGTTACTTCAATAAAATCTACTAGTTTATACCTTAAAGATGGAGACTATGTTTTAGGATTCTTTATATTCTCCATAACACCTGATACAGAGCTTTGCATAAAGTGGAACTGAAGACAGATTAAAAAAAAACACTTGTGTCAAGATATCACTAAGTGGGTGGCTAGGTGGCACAGTGAATAAGGACCTGAGCTCAAATATGGCCTCAGACACAACATTTACTAGCTGTGTGACCTTGGGCAAGTCACTTAACCCCAATTGCCCTGTCTTCCCCCCTCCAAATATAAGCAAAAAAAAAGGAAAAAAAAGGAAAAGAAGAAGATATCACTGAGTACGAATTTAATAGTCTTCAAACAAAGCACAAAATATATTAAAGGAAAACTCAAGATCTGGTGATTTTTTATGTCATTAAAGTCCTTCATCAATAATACATAAGATAAACATTTTTACCTTACATCAAAGTATATAGACAATGCTGAGACAATTATATGCATAACAAGCATAGAAAGGGAAACAGGTGAAGGGAGGAAAGCAGCATTTATTAAGTGCCTACTTTTATATTCCAGGCACTGTGCTAAGTGCTTTACAAATATCTCATTTGTTCCTCACAACAACCCTGGGAGGTAGGTGCTATGATTCCCATTTTACAGTGGCCAATATGACTTGCCTATGGTCAAATAGCTAGTAAATATGTGAGGTGAAATTTGAACTCAGGTCTTTCTGACTCCAGGCCCAGTACTCTCTCATTGTGCTACCTTGCTGATGTGGAAATAAACTACTCTTTAAATGCTGGTTGAATTCCTGTTAAATTAGGCTTACTACCAGTATGAAATTAGTCAGGTCCTTGAGCCTGTTTCTTTACCTATAAAATAAAGGAAGGAAAATGCCTTCTCCAGCCCTAGATCTTGGTTCCCAAAATCCTGTGTAATTCTGTGTTTTAATGATTTGCACAAACATAGGCAGCAATATACTGGCTGCTGGGAGACTTCCTTCAAGGGGGAAACTTGTAAAAGAATATCAACATTATAGAAGTGTATAAAGAAGCATGAACCCAGTAGATTTTAAGGGTATAGGAGAGAAAGCTCTAGAGATATAATACTGGAAGTGAGCCACTTGACTTTTCTTTTACTAGGAACCATTTCCTCTCTTGGTCTAGCCCTCTTCCACAGACACTGCAATTCCAACAATTAGTCATTCTTCCAGGATATGACCCCAGTAAGCAAATGAAGCAAGCTATTTATCTCAGGGACTGATTTCAAAAGGGCGATCTTTCCCATTGGCCTGGGATCTGGGATATGTTTACTTTGCTTCATAATGACATACTCTCACTAATAAGCAGGTGAATTTGAATCAGAGTGAGAGGAGAACATGGTCAGAGACATCAGTCTACTATGTTAATGTCAGGGTCAATTTTTACTCATATTTCATTTCTATATTCAAGGACCCAGAAGTCCTGAAAATATTTTCCATTTCACACCCTACTTCTCATCCCCCATTTTTTTTTTCACCACTGTTGGCAAGGGGACCCCGGACAGCAGGATGATAATTAACGCCACAAGTCTTTCCCACTCTTTAAAATCTGTCTGCTTCTGTGAAGGATGAAGTAAAGCAAACCATACAAAGGGAAAATTATTCATTGCTAAAGAATGCTGGTTTGTGATTTGCTTCCCTCTTTAACATAGAAATAGAGACAACATAGATAAATCTGGTGGGTTTCATGAGCTGGAAAACCAAACTGAGCTGCAATTCAACATACCCAGTGCCGGGAGTTTGAAATGACTCTAAAATCCATTTTAATGAGAAGCTGCCAGCCTCTAAAACATTCCATAACCCATTTAATTGCCTGCTTAGTTTATTTTTTAAGCAGGGACGTACAAACAGCTCCCTCTCCTACCATACCTCTGATTTAGTAAGGATGTTTTTTCATCTGCAGCAGAGGGCCTGGGAGACAAAGGCAACTAAATGCATGTGCCTGTAGGTATGCACTAACCTGACAAGAGGAAGAGCCTCTTTAACCAAGAGAAAGAGAATGGCAAAGCATTCAAGTCACATATGCCCATCCATGCTTTGTAAGCTATTTTAATATTTGATCGCCCATGATCTTAATCACACTCACTTAATATTTGCTATTCATTAGTTGGCCAATTACCAAGCATAAGAAATTCCATCAAAACATAGGAGTGACCTTTCAAGGAGATATGAAAACAACCATAATAGTTAATTCTATAGAGAAATAACTGATAGCTCTGCTGCTACATGTATAAACTCTCAGACATGGTTTCAGGAGGATTCTTATGAACGTTTTCCTTTTGATACTTTCTTGATAATACACACACACAAACTGTGTAAAGACACAAATGGATCAACACCAATGATTACAGGGCATGCTGTTGTGACCCACAGGTTATTAGACTGTGGATTTATTAGTCTGATTAGAAGAACCTCCTACTCCCATTACAGGGAATGGTTTAATTATAAGCCCAGAGCATAGCAAGAGTTCTTCATGGTCTCCTGGTTGGTTTGGGTTTTTTTTTTTTAAATACAATGCTGCCCCCCTATGGACATGCATGGATCCCACGGATGTTCACTTACTGCTTTGTGTGTCAGGAGAGAGCAGGGAGGTTGAAAGTAAGGGTAAACTCAAATACACAAGTTCCCAACCCAGTAGAAATTATAGTTTATATGAATAAAAATGGATAGCAAACAGTCTTAGAGTATCACATAACTATTGTTATTGAATGTCTATGTCACCAAATTATGATAGAGCTAAATCTTATATTAAAATAAGGTAGTTTAAAATGTTATAATTTTCCTAGAGAGACTTGTGTGGCCTAGTTACCATGGGATCAGATCTGGAGTAAGGCCTTTGAAATACTGTCATTATCATCATATCTAGGTAGTCCTTTTAAGTTTTGCTGTGTTATCTCACAATATCCCAGGAAGGTGAGTACTATTATTATGCCCTTTTTACAGATGAGGAAAATGAGACAAAGGCTAAGTGAAGTTGCCCAAGGTCAGCTCCAGGCAACTTTCTAATACTCTAAATAAGGGATTTATACCAGTGGAGGGAATTTCTACAGAGGAAGTTCCTTTAACAGATGAAATCATTGGTCCAAACCAAAAATATCTTTTGTCTGTGTATTTATGTAAATGTAGACTATACTGGTACTCAAGTAAGATCTGAATATGTACATGGGTTATCTAAATGTGTAGGTGCATAACTCAGTAGTGGCATGGATAGAGTTCTTTGGAAACTGTCTTCCCTCCCACTCTACCCCCACCAAAGGATACTGTAATTTTTGCTTCCAGGGGAAATAGGAGAGGCAAGGACAAGTTTATCTGCCTCCAAGGAAAGCAAAAGATTAGAATTATATCTATCTATCCTTTCAAATACTGCTTATCTAAGGGTGACTGGCTTAAAACAGAATCTGTTTCCCTAATCACACTCTCTCCAAATACACTAGTTACATAAAAGATCACTATAAATAGCAAGTACCTGAGCAAACCCATTTATCCAAACAACAAAGGAAAATTAGACATCAGAAAAGTGAAATACATTAGAATACAAAAGAAAGTACATATTAGTGAATGTCTCCTTTAGCCAAAACCAGGTAAGAAGCCTGCTTACCCTAAAAAAGCTGAATCTCACTTAAAAAAAAAATCCTCTCTCTGAAGTATCTTGCTTATTAAACTAATCAAGGATGTACTGAAGCCTGGCTTCTCCTACATGAAACTCCAAAGATTCTCTTTCTCTTGCCACTTAGCTTTTGTGAAGAGCATCTGAAACTACGTGTGTATCTCAACCAAGATGCTCTGCCACCAATTTGTAGCATGTCCTCACATGTATGTCTATGTGTGTACATTATGAATCAACCAATCACAAAATATGAAGTACCTACTTTATGCCAGGCATTGTGCTGGGCGCTGAGGATACAAAGAGGCAAAAGACAGTCCCTGCCTTCAAGGAACTTACAATCTAATGGGAGAGACAACATGCAAACAAATACTATTTGTTTTAAAAATATAAGCCTATTTTGTACAACAAAAAAGTCACATTGTATAATGAGTGAATAATGAAACATAATGAAAACAGAATATCCTATAATGAAAATAAGATAAGTCCGTAGGTCCCCCAGTAGGGTGGGATTCTGAATGGATGATTTTTTAAGTATTGGGAATTCTTAACAAGCATTTCTTTATTTGATAGACATTTGCTAAGCTCATACTATGTACCAGGCTTTGTGCTGCGGGAAAAACAAAAGAACCAGCCCTCAAAAACCACATATTCTTTCAGGGGAGTTATGAGAAGTACACAATACAAAATATACACAAAGGAATTTGAGGGGAAGGCACTAGTAATTAGGAATATCAAGATGGGTTTCCTAAAGGAGGAGGATCTTGACCTGAAGGAAATAGATTATATGAAGCATAGGTGAGAAAGGAGAGCATTTTGGTCATGAGAGACAGCAAGAGCAAAGAGAGACAGGAGATAAAATGTCATGTATGGGGACTAGCAAGGGGTCCAAAATGATTATAACACAGAGTATTTGAAAGACAATATTATTCAGTACATCTGGAGTGGTAAATTAGAATCATAAAATGTAAGAAGCTTTAAAAGCCAAACAAAATAGTTAATATTTCATCCTAGAAGCCAGAGGGAGCCACTGGAGCCTCTTGAATGTGAGAGTGACATGGTCAGAAATACGCCTTGGCAGTTGTGTGGAGGATGGAATCAAGGGGGCAGAAACTGAGACTAAGAGAAAATTAAAAGACCATTACAACAGTCCAGGTGAAAGGAGCAGAAGGTATGAATTAGAAAGTCATAAGAAGAGAAAGAGGACAAGGTATTGTGTACAGAATCAACAAGTCTTAACAACTGATTTGATATGAGGAGGAAGGGAGGCAAGGATCATCCCCATGATTGTCAACTTGGGTAACCAGAAGGTCGGTGGTGCCCTCAATAGCTTTAGGAAAGTTAGGAAAACTGAGATTTGAAAAAAAAATTATGTTAAAACTCCCATCCCTCCAATTTGCAGTATTAAAATTGTCCAAGCACTGAGAGCACTCCTATATTATCAACACAGGAGATTCCCAGGATAGAAAATATCCTCCATGGGGTGGCTAGGTGGTGCAGCGAATAGAGCACTGGCCCTGGAGTCAGGAGGAACTGAGTTCAAATGCAGCCTCAGACACTCAACACAAATACTAGCCGTGTGACCTTGGGCAAGTCACTTAACCCCAATTGCCCTCCAAAAGAGCAAAATATATATATATGTGTGTGTGTGTGTGTGTGTGTGTGTGTGTGTGTGTGTGTGTGTGTATCCTCCACTAATGCAGAAGAATAACTTACCTAAAATTTTTAGTCTTAAATACTTGCCTAGAGACCTGGGAGGTTACATAAGTGATTTGTGCCATGGTCATACACATAGGTAGCAGGGGCAGAATTAGAATCCAGGTCTTTCTGACTCTGATGTTGTCCTCCTGTCTCTTATGCAATGCTTCCTTTAATTTTTGGTTTCACATTTGTTTTCATAAGCCAGAGGGAATTTTTAAATAAGTAGAAGAAATACTCCATTTATTAGAGGCTAGTGCAAATAAAGTTGTAATATTTTTCCATCCAAGTCCATGGACCCCTCAAAACTTAACTACAGGTCCCTTGGGAGCTCAGATTATGAACTCCAGTCAAAAGTCATAGGACATAAGAGAAACATCGGCGAAAATGTCATTAAGGCTATCACAAAGTGCAAAAATAAAAATTAAATTAAAAGCTATTTCTCATCTTCAGCCAATGAGCTCAAGCCATTCAAATGAACATTTGTATATATTATACAACTAATATTTGTTCAAATATACATGAATGACTGATAAATGTATAAGCATATGAATTGTGAGGCTTTTCCACTAAATAGACAGCCTCAGCTGATTCCCTTTCATTGATTTTTCTGTTTCATAAATTTCAGCATGTAAAGTTCAACTCCAGAATAAACAGCTCAAGTCCAGTACATCTGTTTATGTAGGACATAAATTTAAGTCATTTCAATGTCATTTGTCCATATAAAACTCAGAATGGACCCTACTCCTTCCAGTGGCATAAGCCATTGGAAGAATATATTTCCCTTTAGAGCTAATGAAACCCTGATGTTTTCCTGCATTATTATAACTGGGTTTCAGCAATAGCACCTCGTTTATTGTTACATTCCAAAGTCTACATAAAGTTTATAGCTCTTGCACTAATACAGTGATAAATATTTGGCACAGCCTTATAAAATAGCCTACAAATTATAATTTTACCTTCTGCTTTGCACAGCTATAATTACTTCCCTTAGGAATACAACCTAGTCTTTTGTCAGCTTGATAGCCCCTGTTATTTTCAAATAAAGTAATAGAATAGCTCTGGGAGAGAAGCCTTTTTAACTTCAGAGGTGGAGTACAAAAGTCAAATCAGAGAGAGTACTTTGAATATGAGTATGTATATGTGTACTTAGAACAATTACTGTAGTACTCTGTGATATAAACAGCCTCTGAAACAAATTGAATGTTTTCTTTATATGCTTCAGTTTGCAATATATGTATGCATAAATATATATACAAACATATGTATATGCATGTATGTATTTCAAGTATTCATAATATGTGCATCTACATATCTTCATTACCTTAGTTAACTTAAAAGGATTTATTTTATTATTAATTTATGGAATACAGCAGCATAATTTTTAAGCAATTGGGGTTGGGGGCAGAGTCAAGATGGCAGGACCTCCCCACTACTCCGGCTTCCACCTTCCCTAATCCATGTAAAAAGGGGACTCTAAACAAACTTTGGAGCTGAAGAACCCACAAAATGACACAGAGAAGCTAACCTCCCAGTGAACACAGCCCGGCAGGCCAGCAAGAATCAGCCAGCACAGTGCTCTGGGAGCCAAGCCCAGTGCCACTCTGAGCCTTTAGCCCCAGAGCAGGCCTGACCAGCCGAGTATCAGAGGGACTCCAGATCAACAGCAGCTGTGGACATTTCCAGATGTATCAACACATAGATGGGAAGGACAAAGTGAGTGCTCAGTGCAGTCTGGACTTTGGGACCCAGTAAGTGGGAGTGCATGGCTTTTGCCCCCGGGGCCAGAAGCCACTAAGACACCAGCACAGCCAACCAGTGGCACATGGCAGCTTCAGCTCCTGGCCTGCAGAGTGTAGGGGGACCAAGCACCAGTCTGAGGGGTAATTGCTCTTGCTTTAACCTTCTTGAATCTGGATTGCAGTCTAGGGTGGAGGTCCTGTGGTGTATGTCCAGCTTGCCAAAGCATGTGGAGACCTCAGAGAGGGCACCCATCTAATACTTCTGGCAGCTGAGAAAACCCCAGCAATTGGGACAAAAGCTCCCCTGTCGGGTGGCAGAGTCCTACTGTGGCAAAAAGCCCAGGGGTCAAGTGACTGAGGAGCAACATGACCAGGCAAAGGAAACAAAGCAGATAGAAGATTCCAACATTAGACTCCTATTTTGGGGACAAAAAGGAGCAAAGCATGGAATGGGAGGAAGACAGTGAAGTCAGAACCCCCACACCAAAAGCTTCAAAGGAAAATATGACCTGGTTACAGGCCGTAGAGGAACTTAAGAAGCAGATAAGAGAAGTGGAGGAAAAATTGGGAAAAGAAATGAGAACAATGCAAGAAAAATATGAACTGTGAGTCAACAGCCTGACTGAGAAAAATCATACCTTAAAAAAAATAGACTAACTCAAGTGGCAAAAGAGGCTCAAAAAGGCAATGAGGAGAAGAATTCCTTAAAAAGCCAAATTTGCCAGATGGAAAAAGAATCTCAAAAGCTCAATGAGGAGAATCATTGCTTCAGAATTAGATGGGAGGAAATGGAAGCTAATGACTTCATGAGAAATCAAGATACTGTTAAACAGATCCAAACAAATGAAAAAATAGAAGGCAATGTGAAATATCTCATGGGAAAAACCACTGACTTGGAAAATAGATTCAGGAGAGATAATTTAAAAATTATTGGACTACCTGAAAGCCATGATCAAAGTAAGAACCTAGAAATCATCCTTCAAGAAATTCTCTAGGAAAATTGCCCTGATGTTTCAGAACCAGAGGGCAAAATAGAGTTTGAAGGAATGCACCAATCACCTCCTGAAAAAGATCCCAAAAAGAAAATTCCTAGGAATATTATAGCCAGGTTCCATAATTCTCAGATCAAGGAGAAAATATTACAAGCAATTAGGAAGAAACAGTTTCAATACTGTGGAAACACAATCAGGATAACACAGGATCTGCCAGCTTCTATACTGAGGGATCAAAGGGCTTGGAATAAGATATTCTGGAGGTCAAAGGAGCTGGGATTAAAACAAAGAATCACCTACCCAGCAAAACTGAGTATGATGTTCCAGGGGAAAATATTGTCATTCAATGGAATAGAGGACTTTCAAGCATTCTTGATGAAAAAAACAGAGTTGAATAGAAAATTTCACATTCAGATATAAGAAGCAAGGAAGCATGAGAAGGTAAAGAGGGAAAAGAATCATAAGGGACTTATCAAAATTGAACTATTTACATTCCTACATGGAAAAAAAAACGATAATTGTAACTTATGAAACTTTTCTGAGTATGAGAATAGTTGAAGGGAATATAAATATATATATATATATATGTATGTATGTATACATACATATATGTCTATATAGGATGGTATGTGGGCATATAAATACACATGTGAGTGACTATATATGTGTACAGGTATATATACAGAGAGCACAGGATCAATTGAATAGGAAGGGATGATACTTAAAAGGTGAAAATGAGAGGTCAGATAGGAATATAATAACAGGAAATGAGGAGAGACAGAATGGGGTAAATTATCTCATATAATAGAGACAAGGGAAAACTGTTACAATGGAGGGGAAGAACAGGAAGGCAAAAGGGAATGAGTCAACCTTACTCTCATTGAATTTGGCATAGGGAGAGAATAACATACACACTAAACAGTGTATCTCCTCCTACAGGAGAGAAGGGGGGAAGGGGATGAGAGGGGGGATGATAGAAGGGAGGGCAGGCTGGGGGGAAGGAAGTTGGAAGCACCCACTTTTGAAAAGGGACAAATAGTACTAGTGGGAGGTGGGATAGGATGGAAGGAAATACAGTCAGTCTTTTACAATATATCCACTATGGAAATGTTTTGCATAGCTACACATGTACAACCTACATTGCATTGCTTATCTTCCCAGTAAGGGTGGATGACAAGGGAGGAAGGGAATGAATCTGGAATTCAAAGTTTTAAAATCAAATGTTTAAATATATATATACCCTATTATCAATGTTATTTTACATTTAACTGGGAAATAAGATATACAGGGACTGGGGCATAGAGATCCACCATGCCCTACTGGAAAATCAGGGAGAGGGATGGGAGAAGATATGGGAGAGAGCAGATTGGAGGAGGGGATATCCAATGAGATCACTATTTTGGGGTGGTGGGTAGGGGAAAAATGGGGAGAAAATTTGTAATTCAAAATCTTGCAGAAATGAATGATGTAAACTAGAAGTTAATAAAGCATTTGATAAAGTAAAAAAAAAAAAGGAAAGGAGCCAGAGAGGTATAGAAAGAGAGAGTACTGTCAAGCCCCAGCCTCCACCAACAATCTGAGCCTTGAGAAGACTGGAGAACAGTATACTGGGAGACAGTATGACCACTTTTCCAACCTTGGGGATAATCCTTCCTCCAATGTCCCTCCTGATCACATGGGCACAGTCCCACAGGTGTCAGCTCCTGGGACTGGGGGGGGCACCCTGGAGGGGCACTCCTTGGTTCTTTTCCTGGTCATGGCAGAAGAATTAAATATGTTCTGTCTCAAGCCCTTTCCCTTCTCTTTCTTCTGCTTCAACCAGGTTTCTGTTGTTAAAGAATTCAAAGGCTGTCTCCAGTCATTGGGCCTGAGGGATTTGGGGTCCCATTGACAATTTCTTCAGTTTCCTCCTAATATCTGGGGCAGATTGATTAATTAATACATGTTAAGGATTGCTGTCCCTTCTGTAGTCAGGATCTAAATTGATAAATAAATACATGCTAAGGATTGCTGTCCCTTCTATAGTCAGGATCTAAATTCTTATACTTAATAGTTTCTACCAGGTGGTCTTGGAAAAGAGAAGGATTTTCCTTCTCCCTGAGCAATTTCCCTAACTTTTTGAAAATTTTATTAGCTTTCAAAATGTAGTTCTTGGACTTTCTAACAAAGTGCCATATGGTCTCTCTTTCCCCTATCCTCACTCTTGTGATAATCCCATCATGAATCAATCACTAGTGGGAACAGCAGCTGTTCCTGGGGAGTATTTTGTGGGGTCATTGACAGCCAAACAATCCCAATTTGGGGGCTTGTTCTTAGATTCTTCTCTTCTCAGTGGCAACAGGTGGAGAAAAGGATATTCAAATTACCCCAAGAAAGCTCTAATTGTAGGGACACATTCCTAAAGACCTCAGTAAACTTAGTGGAATCTTCTGAGTATTCCTCTTTAACCTGACTGAGATCAGAAATGGAGAATGAAACATGCACTCTAGTTGTCCCACTTGGCAAAGCAGGCACTTCCCTGGGGAAAAAAAAGCCCTAAAGGCTCTGGGGGAGGCGGGGCGGCTTAGGGAGGGAGATAGGAAGTCCCACTTCTTGTGAGTGAGGTGCTGGGGAGTGCTCACTGAACTGGATTAGACTGCAAGGCAGGGGATCAATTAGATTAGATTAGACTGCAAGGCAAGAGGAAAGATCAACTGGCACCTGAGGAGGGGTGGGGTCAGAGAGGGAGAAACCTACTGAGTAAGGGTTGCTTAGAGTGGGGGGGGGAGCAGGGGAGGAGTTACTGCAGGGACTGCCACCCTGGGGCCAGAACCTCAGTGGGGGTTGGCTCCAGGAGAGGGAGCATGGGAGGAGATGCAGGGTAGGAGACATGGCAGGTGAAGGACACAGGAAATGATGCAGGTTGGACCAGAAGAAAGGGAAAGGGAAAACAGGGGAAAGAAGGGGTAGACAAGGATGGGAGGGCATGGGAAACAAAGGGACTCAGGGGAGGTTGGGGAGCAGCAGGAGATTGGTGTGTGGAATAGGAGGTGTCAGGTGGTTGGAATAGAGGCAAAGGGGGGGGGGGAACCAAAGCCCTGGGGGCCATAAGAAGGGGGTTGTTTAATTGGCCCCCATTCTTCCTTTGTGGGGCAGCTCAAATTGTGAGCATCTTACAATCTTTCCTGAGAACAGGGCCCCGAGAGAGCTCAGTGAAGGCCATTATGTAGGACATTTCTATCCATTTTCCTTCTAGGCAACAGTATAACTCAAACTATGAGAGTATTGTGTTGTAAAGTCCCAAAAATGGGCCACACTTCATGGTGCTCTAGGTGATACTGAGGCCAAACAGTGTTGCAAAAGCTTTCTCTTTTTAAATTCTTTAGAGAAACTATTTTTTTTTCCAATTTTGTAAAAGACAACACAAAGGCGAATTTTGAGGAACTGAAAAGGATAGATCCATTATAGGTGTGGGGGCTGGAAGTCTCTCCCTCCATATAAGAGCAACCAGTGGGGCGGCCAGGTAGCACAGAGAGTAAGAGCACCAGCCCCAGAGTCGGGATGACCTGTGATCGAATCCAGCTGGGATACTCAGCACCACACCCAGAAATATACTGGCCGTGTAACCTTGAGCAAGTTACTTAACCCCAATTGCTTTAAAAAAAAGAGAGCAACTGGGAGTAAGCCTCAAGAAACAAAGAAAGAAAAGAATTACCTGAAGTTTTCCCAGTTCCCTAGCCGAGAGAAGTGGGCATTTGCTTCCAGATAGAGAGCCGGTCCTTATCATCCATGCTTCAGAATGTGTACCCCGGTTTATGGCCTGGAACATAATCCCTGGATCGAGAACCTGAGGGTGTCAGTCAGAATATGAAATAGCCTCATAGTAGTCTGACCTACTGGGATATGAGAGGTTAGGCCCGAAAAGCACCTCCAAGGTGCTTGGACAGAGAGAAGGGGATAGGGATGGGGGAGATTTACATACCTTCCAATCTTGGCTGGAAAAGAATTTGAGATTAGCAGTTTTTACTGGTCAGGAAACCATATGTGGAGGTTTAAAATTTAGGGACTTGTGGGGTGCTCAAGAGCCCAAAATATTGACATGCCAGGTCCTGCCTGAATGAATTCAACCCAAGCCTTCTTTCAGCCAAAGTAAAATAAAGCTTATTAAATATTCACTATCTTGGATAGACTCTTAAGGAACCTAAGCATTTGTGAAGCTTCTAGGTAGGCCAAATTAAATCTAACCTACATTGAATGTGAGCAACTTCATGGATCAAGATGGAATATTTCCCATAGAAAGACTGTGGGAATGATCTGGGAGTGGTCAAGTAGACTGTGGAGATTCGAGGAGGGGTTTAGAAAGGATCTTAATGGATATGGGGGCAGGTGGGGGGGGGGAGGGTCTTCTTGAGGTCAGACCCCAGGTATGGGATTAAGAGTGGAGATGACAGACAATGGAGCTTTAGGCTAATTTAAGGGTAACAGAGATTTGGGCATAGCCATAATGAAAGGTTTATGGCCTCTGGTAAAAGCCTCAAGTGGGAAGCTTCAAAGAGAGTTCAAGGGGGTTTCCAGAGCCTGTATGCCTTCATATATATTACCATCCAGAGGAACTTCTGAGATTTTACTGTTCTTCACACCTTACATGTAGAATTCAAGCTCATTTGCCACTTATGCTATGCCTAAGAATAACATTGGAAAGGGATGGGGGTGGGGGGGATGGTCATTTCCAACCACTAGTTTCAGTTGCAACAAACATCACTTTATTCTGTCCTTAGGAAGAAAAGCCTTCCCCACTCCCACCCCTACTCAGCCCTGCAAAAGCTGCACTGGGAAAGCAGTCATTGACTGAGTTCTGTATTTGGCTCAGGTACAATTTCCTAAAATGAATTTTCCTTGTATTAATTCCTGGGGAGCTGCTGTCCCTAGATGTTCTCAGATTGACAAAGTGAGCACATTATTGGAAAAGTCTCTGGAGAATCCAAGACTGTCAATACAGAAACAGTGATTTATTTGCCCAAAAGGGAAGGAAACACTTCCATTTTCCGTGCATGCCTGGTCCATTTTTTCAGCATTTTCCAAGTAACACAATTTATTTCCACCCTCAGATGCTTAATCTATCTTAAACCACGGTCAGGTGAGGGACTTCAATTTTACTTTTAGATAGCATTTAACATCTGGATGTCCCATTTATTTGGGATGGCAAGCATGACTGCAGACCTAAAAATGCATTGCCATTACAAACATCCTCAGAAAAATTAAAACAAAAGATGATTTTACAATAGATGCTCAATATTGCCAATTGACCTTTGTTAGGGCAGAAGAATAGGTCTTCCAAAGAATAGTTTTCATTCTGAGAACTTTTATAACCAGAATGCATCCACACAACAATCATTTGCTGAGTCCCCACTATGCACCAGGCACTCTACTAAGCTGGGGATTATAATGAGAATTACATTTCAATAGGAGTTTAGGGGCTACCATAGTGAGTTGTAAAAGTGTATTTTCCCACACCTTTGCAATCCTTGGGACCCTAAAATCCTAGCTGCATTTTATAGTCCTTTCTGAGAACAATAGACCTGCCTAGTTGAGTGCAGTTTGGGTGAGTAAGTCAGCCCAAGATTGAGTGAGAGTCCACACCACATATGGGCTACAGACACATAAATATGTACAAAATATATAGATAAATACAAGGTAATTTTAGCATAATACTGTAAGAGAGATTTCTAGAAAAGCCTTGTATATAAGGAAATGCTTGAATTAAGCTTTGAAGAAAACTAGGGATTCTAAAAAGGAGAGGTAAGAAGGGAATGCAATTCAGACATGGAGGAAAATATATGCAAAAGCATGTAAAAGAGATGGAGTATTGTATTTTAAGAATAATAAAGGTAATCTGGACAGAAGAATGAGTTAAGAGTGTGAGGGATAATTTGCAGTGAAGTTTCTCCATTCTGAAAATTCAAATCTAGAGTGGCTTCAGCATCCACTAGGCCTAGGTTTGGAGGTCACTTGACCTGTCTGGAATCTGGGTCTTAGAACAATGGAGACCCTCCCCAGTGCCACCCGGGCACAAGATATACAAAATAAAGACAGAAGTGCTTTCTCAAACGTGCATTGGGTGATCTACTGTTTCCTTGTTTCAGTATTTGAGGTAGATTGCCGCGTTTAGATTGTACACCTAACTTCCAGTCAATGGAAGTAAAGGGTCAGGAGGGGGGTGGGGCAGAATTCTGCATTAGGGCTTTATACCTTCACCATTTTCTTTTGTAAATTTCTTCTTCTCCCTGACCTTTTGTCAGTAGGGTGGCCCTTTCTCAAGATCATAAATAAACTATTCTTTTCTTCTTCCTACCTTGAGAAATCTCTGAGTATTATTTGGGTAAGGATTTCTGTTGCACACAGTTGTGGGGTGCATACAAGGGGAATAATGTATAATAATTCTGGATAGGCCTACTTGTGAAGAATTTTTAATGCCAGACAGAAAAGTTAATATTTTATTCTAGGGATAATAGAGAGACACTGAAATTTATTTATGAGAAGAGTTACATGGTCATATCTGCACTTCAGAAAAAATAATTTTGGAAGTCAGAAGTTAGAAGCCTCATAGAAGCTAGAATGGAGAGGGGAGAGACTAAACACATGGAAACCAATTAGGAAGCTGCTAAAGTGGTCTCAGTGAGAGGTGATGAACTAATGAGGTGTCCATGTGAGTAGAAAGAAAGGAATAGAATATGAGAGATGTGAAAATAAAACCAAGAGCTGACAACTGATGAGTTCTGTCAAATGAGGGAGAGTGAGATTCAAGGATGATTTGGAGGTTTGTCAAAAACCTGAGTGAATAGAAGGATGCTGGTGATAGCAGAAATAGGGAACTTTGTAAGTGGGGTAGGTTTGAGGAGAAAGAAAATGAGTTCCTTTTTTTTGAGTGGTCACACTGAATTTCAGATGCCTACCACACCTCCAGTTCAAAATGACCTGTAGGAAGTAAATTATTCCAACTCTTTATACAGGCAATATATCCATCACAGGCTTTGTAAGTAGAAATGAGTCAATTTTCCCAATGTTCAATAAGTATAGATATATAATTTGCACAATTTTATCATTTCTCTCAATTCAGAATTGTGAATGGAGGGAGTCTACTTCACTTATCTAAATAATTATCTCAATACCTACAAGAATTTGGAAACCCTCTTGGTCTTAGTGAGGTACAGGGAGGCTCTTTGAGAGTTGAGATCCATAAGATTCAATTTCCTTGGGGCAGCTAGGTGGCGCAACAAATAGAGCACCAGCTCTGGAATCAGGAGGACCCAAGTTCAAATTTGACCTCAGACACTTAAGACTTACTAGCTGTGTGACCTTGGGCAAGTTGCTTAACCCCAAATGCCCCTATGAAAAGTTAAAAAAAAAAAGATTCAATTTCCTGCAGTGGTTCTCAAGCTTTTTGATGTCAGACTCCCAAGGTTGGTCAAAGCATATCAAAAGGTAGTCTCAAGGGAAGAAAGCTAAGTACTTTATAGCCATGTATTATTATGGTGGTGCATATTTCTAATTGAAAGAAAGGAAATTTCAATTCAACTAAACTTGGTTCATTCCAGACACCACAAAGTATAAAACTATTTATTCATACTTCTCTCTTATCAGTAGAAACATTTTAAATGTTGTCCTATTTAAAAGAAAGAGTACAAGTCTTTTATTAATAGGATAGGATCTTACTTCTGCCATATTATGTAATAGAAGGGAATGAAACGAGCTGTTGTGCTGACACAAAGACATTGAGGTAGGAAATTATTCCAGTCAACTGAAACTACTTTAGAGGAGTTCCATACCAAGTAGATACAATCTAAGTTCTGTCCTCATTGGGTTTTAGCAGTAACAGACCCTTGTTATGGACATGCTTTAATTTAAAAAGGCTCATAGAATCATAGCACTGGAGCTGGAAGGGATCTTTTAAGATAACTAGTCCAACCTTCTTATTTTAAAGATGAGGAAACTGAGGTCCAGGGAGGTTGCCCAAGATAATACAAGGTATAAAGTAGCAATCAGTCAGTCACCTAGCATTTATTAATCACTCATGTGCCAGGTATTGTGCCAAGTGTTGGAATTGTTCTGGGCTATTAAGGCATATTCCTTGGAGTTTGTGAAAAGGGTGTCTTTGGAAGACTTTAATATAATTTTATTAGGTCATTTAATTTTTTAATTAGTAGGGAAAATTTTTACTTGTTTAGAAGTGATATTATGTAATAGAAAGAGCAATGCATTTGTTATCAAAAGACTATTGTTCAGATCCTGATCCCCATACTTGCTACCATTATGATGTTGCACACATCCCATCACTTCTCCAGAAATCAATTTCATCATCTATAAAATAAGAGGATTAAACTAGACATTTTCTAAGGTCCCTTCCAACAATAACTATAAGATAGAAAAAAATTCTTTTCCCAATATATTTTTCAGTTACTGGTTTATCGATGCAGCATCATTCCACCATTAAATGCTTTAAGGTAAAGGGGGCATTGGTATGAATACCCCTGTTGCTGGGAGGTTAGTTTAGTAAATACAAATCTATCATCATTAAATCAAATGCTTTGGAAAACCTTTATGCTTAGGGCACGTCAAATGCAGAGAACCCATAGCAGCAAAATTCTTAAGTAAGTATTTTGGCTCTGGGGTAAACAAAACCAAGATTGAAGGAAGAAAGTATTTAATAGTACACTGAAGCACATGATTAAATAACACGACATAGTTGTCAGCTAGAACAAATCAGAAATGATATGGCTCATTAGGAGCAAGAGTCATTAGGCCAAGAATAAAGCAAAAAATACAGAATTGTAAATAGCATCAGTTTCTACAGTCAGCAACTAAAGGCTACCAATGATCTCTTAATTACCAAATCAAATAGCCTTTTCTCAATATCTTTCTTGACTTCTCTATAGCTTCTGATACTGTTGATCCCACACTTCTCCTTGACAATCTCTTCTCTATAGGTTTTATGACACTGTTCTTTTATTGTCTGACTGTCTCCTTTGCTGGGTCTTCACTTTTATTGTCCTCCACAGTTCTGTCATAGGCCCTCTTCTCTTCTCCTTCTATACTATCTCACTTGGTGATCTCATCAGATTCCATGGATTCAAATATCACCTCTGTGCAAAATATTCTAAAATCTATCCTTCCCTAACTTCTCTGTTAACCTCGGATATCACATCTCCAACTGCCTTTTCAGCATCTTAGATGGGATATTTCTTAGGCATTTAAAACTCAATATGTCCAAAACTGAACTCATTATCTTGCCCACAAAATTTTCCCCTCTTCCTAACATCCCTACAACTTTGAAGGGTAAACTTTCATCTAGTTGTCCAGATCTCACCTCCTACCCCCATATTCCAATGTATTACCAAGTCCTGTTGATGTTTATCTTCATCACATCTCTCATATATTCCCCCTCTTCTCCTCTGACCCTGCCACCACTCTAGTCCAGCCCTCATTATCTCACATCTGGACCATCACTATAGCATGCTAATGTTGGTCTTTCTTCCACAAGACTCTACCTATTCTAGCCCATCCTCCATTCAACTGTCAAAGTGATCTTCCTAAGACCCAGGTCTGTGCATGTCATCTCCCTAATGTAATAAACTCCAGTGGCTCCCTATCACTTCTTGGATCAAATATGAAATCCCCTTCAGTTTTAGTGTCCTTCATATCCTGGCCTCTTTCTTCTTTTCAAGTCTTCTTACAACTTACTGCCCATATAATTTGCAATCCAGTGAAATTTACCTCCTTATTGTTCCTTGCAACAAAATAATTCTGCTCCCAACTCCATCCATTTTCACAGGCTATCCCTCATGCCTGGAATTTTCTACTTCCTCATTTCTGCCTCCTGGATTCCCTAGATTCCTTCAATTGCCAACTAAAAATCTTAGCTTCTACAAGAACCTTTTCTTTATCTCCCTAATTCTAGGACCAGTCTTGATTTTCTCTAATTTATCCTATCTTGTTTGTAAATAGTTGTCTGCATGTCGACTTTAGTACTAGAAGTACCTAAGTACCTAGTACTTTGAACTCCTTGAGAGTAGGGGCTAGTTTTCTTGTCTTTTGCTAAGCTTTTTTTGTTTGTTTGTTTGTTTTCCATTCTTGATATCTCTAATGCTTAGTACAATGCTTGGCATAATAAATGCTTTTTTACTTGACAGTCAACCAAATAAATCTATACATATGCACCATACAGAAAAGACCATCACCATCAGTTCTATAACTTGAACACACTATTTCTGTGTGAGTTGAATTTGGAAGTCCTCTGTAAATGATCTATGAATTTGTAGTTTGCCCTCTGTTTTGAATTAAAATGGTCAATTTTGTTGTGTGATTTCCTGGGCTTTTTGTTTCATTATGTTCTTCTGGAATTACAATAATTCTCAAATTGTCTTATCATATTCTGTCTTCAAAGTCAATTGTTTTGGCTTGTACAGATCTCAGGCATTTTTCTAGATGCCATTTGATTTTGTTCTAATATTCCTTCTTTCATTACAATGTTTTTCAGTTCTGAGTCTCATCTTTTTCAAAGATACAGTGTTTTAGATAAATACGCCATCATTTGTTCTAAAATTAGCTATTCTTTGGTAACACTTTAAATTTTTTTAACATTATACTTTCCCTCTTTATTCCTTCCTTTAATCTTTATATTGATATCTTTGAAAACAGTTTAGATGCTCTTGCAATTGTACCATTATAATTTCTAAGGGTTATATTATCATTGTTGCAGTATTATTTCTTTATCTAAGATTATTGTATCTTTTAGTCTATATAATATTCATTTATTGAACTGGGGTCTCTTTTTGATAGGTTTCTTTTTAAGTTTCTTTACTGGTATTTATCATCCTTTCCTTTCATCTCTTTTTGTTTGTTTTTTTCTTTTACTTGGAACATTTCTCAATATTTTAGGTAATGAATGAAATCTGGGCTTAGACATGACTTCATATTCAGACATTTGCCTGATTTAATTACAATATAATATACAATATTCCTATTAGATGTCATATTATTAAATTCAGCCCATTATTTTAGCCTGTCAAGATATTTTAGAATCCCGATTGTCATCTAACATATTAGCTATTCCTCTTATTTTTGTTTCATCTAAAAATGTAATAAGAATGACATCTATGCCTTCATATTAAGTAGTTGATAAAAATTATGAACAAAACAAGACCAAGAAAAGAATCCTGTACATTCCACCAAAGCCTATACCCTCCAGATTGAAGTTAATGCATTATGTTGGATCCAGACATTCAACAAGTTCTGAATCTACCTACCTATAACTTTATTTAAGCCACTTCTATCCATCTAATCCACAATGAAAGTATGAGTTTATGGCAAATCATTTGCCAAAATACAGGTATTATATGTCTCAGACATTCCCCTAATTCACTATCTAGTGATACTGTCAAAAAGTAGAAAAAAAAGACTAGTCTGACAAAATGTGTTCTTAATGAATCCATACTTTCCTATGATGATTGACTCTTCTATGAATTGTCACAAACTAGCCCTTTAACAACGGTTTCTAGAATTTTCTCAATGTCTGACAGGAATCAGGGACCAATAATTTGAGGAATTCATTTTCCTATCTTTTTGGAAAAATGAGACGAGATTTACTCATCTCCAGGTCTGAAGATCTCTTCTGGTTCTAATGGTTGCAACATCATCAACAGCTAGCTATCCATTAAGTGGAGCTCAAAGTTCTCTTTGTAGCCTGAAATAAATCTCATCTAGGCTTCATGATTTGAACTCACTGAGGGAAACAATATGTTAATATCTTATTTATCTTTAGTTTCAACATTTTTAAATTGTTTTTGTCCCATACATTTCAATCTGCAGGTCATTTTAGTAGACAAACCTTCCCTCTATCACACTTCATTCCCTAGTCACTAAAAAATAAACAAAAATAGCCTGATTTCCACCATAAGTGAAGATGATTCAAAAGACCTTTGGGGTGGCTGGGTGGCACAGTGAGTAAAGTGCCAGCCCCTAAGTCGGGAGGACCCAGGTTAGGTTCTGGCCTCAGACACTTAACACCCACACAAAAAAAAAAACTAGCCGTGTAACCTTGGGCAAGTTACTTAACCCCAATTGCCCTCCAAAAGACCTTCAATATTTCACCTCACATATTAGTATGTGAGAGATCAGGGACAACTTCATCCCAGAGGTACCTCATAAGGAAGAAGATGATAGACATAATAAATTGTGTAGGATGTAAGCAATATTTTGAGTTTGTCAATAACTATAAAATCTGTCAATACAAGCATTCAACTTGCTTTTGCTATTTTTCCATAACATTTCTTGTAGCTATCAGAGGAATTTTGAGGGAAAAAATTAAAGATATTTTAAAAATTCAGAAAATATTTTTGAAGTGTTTTTCTTATATTTGTGTTACTTATTCACAATATGACTGTCTCATAAACCTTGCACAGTGAAGATCTTGAAACTGATTTCTTCCAGATTAAATGACAGCAGTTAGCTATTTATATGATTTATAGAAAGGTTATTTTTCTTCTTTACTAAACATTTAGGTAAGTATAGCTTAAAATATTTTACTCTATCTTTGGTCATTTTCTTGATTGGGAAACACAAGTTAAAATATTTAATATACAAGGGGATAAGTTTACATTGTAAATTGAGAATGTGTATATTGTCATTGGTATAATTTACCTGACCTAGGGTGGAGGAGATAGGGGAAGTATGTACAGAAATGACAAGAATAAAAGCACAGAAGACATAAATAAAATTTATTTAATTTCTTTAATGACCATTTTAATGAGTACCTGTTGTTTTGTTAAAAACCATTGCTCCAACTTCCCCAGAAATAGCCATGATTAACTATAGAAACTGAAATGGTAATATCATCCTCACTTTTCTTTTGTTTCAAAACTGTACCTTTTTTTCAGAATTATATCTTGACTAGGCTTGAAAAAAATGTCTTTGCAATCACAGGCTTGACAATTTTGAGAAGTCAATCATCATTTAAAACTCTCTAAAGGATCATTCTTCCTCTTTTTTCCAATTTCCATGTGCCTATTAACAGCTCTTTCTGCTCATTCTCCTATGACTACTACACTTGACCTTCCTGTTTCAGATTTCACCATTTGAGAACTCATCAGCCAATGAAATTGAAAGTACAGTGAAAGTGGCTGAGCTGTTTCAATTAGTCTTGATGGAAGGTGAGGTTTCCTGGTCATTAAGTTTTTTGACTGAACGAAGACATCCCTGAAGCTAAACAGTCCTATCTAAGGATGACCAAACCAAAGCTCAATACTCTCCTCCCTAAACTCAAAGGTGCAGAAGTATTTGCCACATTTGTGTATAACAATGATTGTCTTCCCTGTCTCTCTTACCTCTGAGGAGATATTGTGATTGCTTCTTAGACCCATTTTGTCTAAATAAGTACCTTCAGCAATTAGTGCTAATACAAAACCTTTTTATTCTAGTTTGTCAACTTAGAAATCATTATGAGTACAAATATTCCAAAACACAAAACATAAAATTATTATAAGAAAAAACCTCTGTTATGCATGATTTTAAAACAAATGTGTATATAGATATATCTATATATGCATAATTTAGCAAGATGATAAAATTTCTCATTTTGTGTTTTTCTACTGCACAGTTTTTTTGTTTTTTCTGTGTTAAAAAATTTATTTATGGGAGTAGAATCAGGACCTCCCCGCTGCTCCAGCTTCCACCTTCCCCAATCCATGTAAAAAGGGGACTCTAAACAAATTTTGGAGCTGCAGAACCCAAAAAATGACACAGAGAATCTAATCTCCCACTGAGGACAGCCCAGCAGGAATCCTCCAGTGCAGCACTCTGGGAGCCTAGCCCAGCCCCATACATAGGCGTTAGCCCCAGAGTGGGCCTGACCAGCAGCCTGTTGGAGGGACTCCAGATCAGCCATGGCTGTTTCCAGATTTATCAACACATAGATGCGAAGGGCAAAGTGAGAGGTCAGAGCAGTCTGGACTTTGGGACCCAGTGAGTGGGAGTGCATGGCTTTTGCCCCTGGGAGAGAAGCCACTGAGATGCCTGCACAGCCAGCAGGTGCCATGTGGCAGCTTCAACTCCTGACCTGCAGAGTATAAGGGGGACCAAGCACCAGTCTGAGGGGTAATCACTCTTGCTTTAACCTGCTTGGATCTGGATTGCAGTCTAGGGTGGAGGTCCTGGGGTGTGTCCAGCTTGCCGGAGCATGTGGAGACCACAGAGAGGGCACCCATCTAATACCTCTGGCAGCTGAGAAAGCTCCCCTGTCTGGTGGCAGAGTCCTACTGTGGCAAAAAGCCCAGGGGTCAAGTGACTGAGGGGTGACATGACCAGGAAAAGGAAACAAAGCAGACAGAAAATTCCAACATTAGATTCCTATTATGGGGACAAAAAGAAGCAAAGCATGGAACAGTAGGAAGGCAGTGAAGTCAGAACTCCTGCACCAAAAGCTTCAAAGGAAAATATGAGTTGGTTACAGGCCATAGAGGACCTTAAGAAGCACATAAGAGAATTGGAGGGAAAACTGGGAAGAGAAATGAGAGTCAACAGCCTGACTGAGGAAAATCATAAAGGCAAAAAAGGCTCAAAAAGGCAATGAAGAGAAGAATGGCTTAAAAAGCTGAATTTGCCAGATGTAAAAAGAATCTCAAAAGCTCAATGAGGAGAATCATTGCTTCAGAATCAGATTGAAGCAAATGGAAGCTAATGACTTTATGAAATATCAAGATGCTGTTAAACAGATCCCAACAAATGAAAGAATAGAAGAGAATGTGAAATATCTCATGGGAAAATCCACTGACCTGGAAAATAGATCCAGGAGAGAGAATTTAAAAATTATTGGACTACCTGAAAGACAGGATCAAAGTAAAAACTTAGAAATCATCCTGCAGGAAGTTCTCAAAGAAAACTGCCCTGATGTTTTAGAATCAGGGGGCAAAAATAGAGGTTGAAAGAATCCACTGATCACCTCCTGAAAAAGATCCCCAAAAGAAAACTCCTAGGAATATTATAGCCAGGTTCTATAATTCCCAGATTAAGGAGAGAATATTACAAGCAGCCAGGAAGAAACAATTTGAATATTGTAGAAACACAATCAGGATAACCCAGGATCTTGAAGCTTCTACACTGAGGGATTGAAGGGCTTGGAATATGATATTCTAGAGGTCAAAGGAGCTAGGATTAAAACCAAGAGTCACCTACCCAGGAAAACTGAGCATCATGTTTCAGGGGAAAATATGATCATTCAGTGGAATAGAGGACTTTCAAGTATTCTTGATGAAAAAACCGGAGTTGAATAGAAAATTTCACATTCAGATACAAGAAGAAAGAAAAGCATGAGAAGGTAAACGGAAAAGAAATCATAAGGAACTTATCAAAGTTGAACAATTAACATTCCTACATGGAAAATCAATAATTGTAACTTATGAAACTTTTCTCAGTAGTTGAATGGAATAGAAATATATATATATATGTCTATATATGAGGGAATATGGGCATATGCATATGAATGTGTGTATATATGTTTACAAGTATACATAGATAGAGGGAACAGGACCAATTTAACAGGAAGGGATGATACTTAAAAGGTGAAATTAAGAGGTGAGAGAGGAATATAATGAGAGGAGATGGGGAGAGACAGAATGGGGTAAACTATGTCATATAGAAGAGGCAAGGGAAAATGGTTGCAATGGAGGGGACGAATAGGAAGGCAAAAGGGAATGGGTCAACCTTATTCCCATTGAATTTGGCTTGAGGAGGGAATGAAATATACAGTAAATAGGGTATCTCACCTTCCAGGAGAGTAGGGGATGAAGGGAATGAGAGTGGGCATCATGGAAGGAAGGGCAGGCTGGGGGCAGGGGGGGAGAAGTTGGAAGCACCCACTTTTGAAAAGGGAAGGGACCAAAGTACAAAATAGAACAAGTGGGAGGTGGGATAGGAGGGAGGGAAATATAGTCAGTCTTTTACAATATATTTCCTATGTTATTGTTTTTCATTAGCCACACATGTACAACCTATACTGAACTGCTTATCTTCCCAGTAAGGGTGGTTGACAAGGGAGGAAGGGAATGAATCTTTAATTCAAAGTTTTAAAATCAAATGGCCAGTAAACCCCCAAGTTAAGTGGGCAGTTTCTGGCCATCAAAATTGACCTTTCTTCAGAGTGAAGGAGAGGGAAAGGGGAAGGAAGAGGATGAGCTGAGTTACCCAACTAGCTGTATCCCCATTCAGGCAACTCAGTCTTCTCACAGGTTGTGTTTCTCCTTCATTTTTTAAGAGGACCATGAACTGATAAATTATTCTGGAAGATATTTGGTGACCCAAAAGGTCATTTTTTCTTAATATATGTGTTTTTTTCCTATGTTGATTTTTTTGTCTATATGCCTTTTATATATGTTTGTAACTATGTTCACAAAGGACTTAAACCAGCCAATTTGATCAAACTACTCAATTCTGCTGGCTTAGGGATTTGGTGAAGGTAAGTCTCAACCCAACAGATTTGACACTATTTAGACAACAGGAAAAAAACAAAGAATTTTTACCACTTTTCAAACAATTGTTCTGGTGAAATGGAGACACAGACTCAGAGTAATATATGAACTTTACAATGCAACCAAGATTAGGAGAGAAGCAGAAAACTGGGAAAGAATTTTTACAACCACTATCTCTGATAAAGGTATTATTTCTAAAATATATACAAAATTAAGTCAAATTTACAAGAATGCAAGTCATTCCCCAACTAATAAATGGTTAAATTATATGAATAGGCAGTTTTCAGAGGAAGAAATTAAAGCTATCTCTAGTCATATAAAAATGCTCTAAATCAGGGCATGGCCAGGTGGCACAGCAAGTAAGAGTGCCAGCCCCAGCATTGGGAGACCTGGGATCAGTTCCCACCTTGGATACTTAACACCGACACAAAAAAATAACTGGCCATGTAACCTTGAGGAAGTTACTTAACCCCAATTGCTTAGGGGTGGCCAGGTGGCACAGTGAGCAAGAGCACTGGCCCCAGAGTCAGGATGACCTGGGATTGAATCCAGGCTGAGATACTTAGCACCACACCCAGAAATAGCTGGCCATGTAACCTTGAGCAAGTTACTTAACCCCAATTGCTTTTTTTAAAAAAAAAATGCTCTAAATCACTATTGATTAGAGAGATGCAAATCAAAACAACTCTGAGGTACCACACATCATACCTATCAGATTGGCTAAAATGGCAAAACAGAAAAATGATAAATGCTAGAGAGGATGTGGGAATGTTGGAACACTAATTCATTGTTGGTGGAGTTATGAGCTGATCCAATCATTCTGGAGAGTAATTTGGAACTATGCTGAAAGGGCTATAAAATTGTGCATATCCTTTGACTCAGCAATATCACTTCTAGAGCTGTATCCCAAAGAAATCATAAAAATGGAAAAAGGACCCACATGTACAAAAATATTTATAGCAGGTCTTTTTGTGGTGGCCAAGAACTGGAAATTGAGGGGAATGACTAAATAAGTTGTAGTATATGAATGTAATGGAATGCTATTGTGCTATAAGAAATGATGAACAGGCAGACTTCAGAAAATCCTGGAAAGACTTAAATGTACTGATGCTTAATGAAATTAGCAGAACCAAGAGAGCATTGCACACAGTGTGCAAGGACTAATTTTGATAGACTTAGCCCTTCTCAGCAATGCAAGGACCTAAAACAATTCCAAAGAACACACAATGGAAAAGGCGTGTCACATCCAGAGAAAGAACTATGGAGTCATAATACAAAACAAAGAAGACTATTTTCTTTTTTGTTTTATTTTGTTTGTTTTTTCTTTCTCATGGTTTTTCCCATTCTTTATAATTCTTCTATGCAACATGACTAATGTGAAAATTTGTTTAGTAGGAATGTATGTGTAGAATCCCTATCAGATTACAAGCCATCTTGAGAAGGGAGGAGGGAGCGAACAGTAGAAAATTTTAAACTTATGGAAGTAATTGTTGAAAACTAAAAATAAATAATTTAATTTTTAAAAATATGTGCACTTTACAAATTTCTCTGAAGATAAATGAAAGTATCTTATTTCATAACTAGCTAAAGAAAAAAAGAATCATCCCCCACAAAGGGATTTTGTTAAATTCAACTAGGAAAATATCATTCTTTAAACAGCATGTAATAAACACTTTCTGAAGATGGTGATGAGATCATTGGTTAGGTTGGATTCAACAAGTCAAATCAAGCCAAGCACTCATTAGGCACTTACTATGTGCCAGGTACTATGCTAATTTATGAAGACACAAAGATAAACACAGTCCATGTTCTTATGGAGCACACAATCTAATAAGGGAGAGAATATACTAACAGCTATGTATAAATAGATATATACAGGATAAATTAGAGATAATCAATAGAGTGAAAGCATTGCCATTAAGGATGTGAACTCTGAAATAACTATACTATATCTTAGAACTTCCCTTCTTTAGAGGGGAATGAGACAATGGAGTGTTATAGGAATGTAAATTTTTAAGATCTTCCCTGCCCCTAGGTTAAGTGCACCTGGAGCCTGTGGTGGGAGGCTTGTTTTTCAGGAATGCCCACATCTTGGTGCATTGTGATTGGGCAGTGGGTCAAGAGGGTTGTTACATTCTCAACCCAGGAGAAGGCTATATAATCCCTGATGTGAGACTTTGTTTTGGGGTTCGCTTTGAGAAGTGTCATGTGATTTGACCAGATGAGACTCTGGACAGCCATTGAGAGCCCCTTGGCTTTGAAAAACCCAGATGTTGATGCTTCCCTCTCCAGTAACTGTGATTTGGTATGGATGTAATGGTTGGACAGTTAGAGGCCTGTCTGCTTGAAATGTTTCTGTCTGTATACTGTGAAGTTTGGGGTGCTGACCTTTTCCCCCTGAACTAGGTAAATGATATGTTTGATTGATTAAAGCAAGATTATTAACCCATTTTGAGTTGCTTTCCTTTAGAAAAGCAGATCTAAGAACCTGTGTTGGCAGCCACCCTGGACATGCTGGGGTGCTTGCTGCTACATGGAGGTACCCAACAACTAGTCTATTAGAAAGATTTCCAAGGCTTTGAGCTGCTTGACATACCAGTGATCCTTTGAAAGTGACCTCTAGATGAATTTGGAGATACTTGTAGCTACTAGAAACCATAGAACCAGCCTTGACCAGCTCAAGGGCAACCTTGAGGAGCAACTAAAGACTCAAAAACTTACTCAGGACTTTCCAAACATCTTTGATCCCTGGCTTATTGTGTCTACAGAAGTCTTCTCCCTTAGCCCCCACTCCTTTCCTGAAAGCCTCTAGAAACTTAATATCTCATCCTTTTCCACACCTCCTTTGAGCAGCTGAGAACTCACATTCTCTCTCTGCTCCCTTGCAACCTCTGTTCTCCCTTGCAAGTTCTTCTTCTCAGACAATAAATGTTTTTTAATCTGTAATTGGACTCTTTCATTTAGAGTTCATCTTTTTGAACTTGGAGTCTTTCTTTAAGAAGGGGAATCAGGAAAGGCATCTTATAGATGGTGGAATTTTAGCTGGGGCTTGAAGCAAGCTAGGAGCCAGAAATGAAAAGTGAAAATTCTATCCATGAGGACAGCCAGTTAAAATTCTTGGAGTCAGGAAATAGAGTGTCTTGTGCAAAGATCAGTGAGGAGGTCCATGTCATTGGTTTGAAGAGTATATCAGGGGAGTAGGTTTTAAGAAGGCTGAAAAGATAGGAAAGAACCAGGTTATGAATGACTTTAAAAAGCAAAACAGGATTTTAATATTTGGTCTTCGAGACATTAAGGAGTCACTGAATTTTATTGAATAGAGAGGTGACATGTGTGACATCTATGCTTTAGGGAGATCACTTTGACAGCTGAGAAGAGGATGAATTAGAATGGGAAAAAATGTCAGGGAGACCAAACAGTGGGCTCTTCAATAGTCCAGGATGAAGGGGATGAAGACTTGCACCACAGTAGTTACAGTATCAAAGAACATAAGGTAGTGCATAAGAAAGGTGTGCGGAAGACAAAAATCAATGTAGTTGATGGTCATACATACATAAGATAGCTAGAAACTTGGTTGGCAGGAGGAAAATAACAACCTGACTTCCTAGTTTAACTTTATCTCTGTCTTTTTCCTCCAGCTGCTCATCTGCATACCAGAATAGAAAGAGTTAGGTAAATGAGAAATTAGAGAATACTAATCCCAAAGCTGTTAGCAGTTTTTTGGAACAATATGAAAGATGATTAAAGGCATTATAGCCATCCAAGATTAAAACCTGAAATACAGAATGCACACTCTAAACTAGAGTGAACAAGACAAGAGACCAGGAAATTAGGATCAAAAATAAGTTAAATCAGAGGGTATCAAATGGTTTGGAGTATCTTTGCTTTGTATTCTAAAGAGCATGGTGCCAAATTTAAAGCATCTCCTGCTAAGGATGGAAGATTTCTGGCTAAGATTCTTGCAAAATATTATATATGAATTATCTCTGGTTCCCACCAACTGTAAGAGACCTTTCTTAGTTCCTTTCTCCACCCTCCCAGCTGTTAGTCATCCCCTCTGAGATTACTTTCCAACTACTCTATATTTATCTCAGATTTCCCTAATTATTTACATGTTAGAATGCAAGATGTTTGAGGGCAAAGATTTTTTTTTTGCTGTTCTTTGTATGTCTCAATACCTGACACATAGTAAGCACTTAATTTATGCTTATTGACTAAGTTACTGATCTCACTAGATCCTTACAACAATTCTGTGTGGAAGGCAGTATGATTCTCCCCATTTTACAGACAAGGAATCTGAGAGTAAGAGAAGGACAAGTGATTTCCCCAGAGTCACACAGCTAGTTAGTGAACACTCAAATCTTCCTGATGCCAAGTCCAATGTTCAGTACACTTACTTTCCTACTTGCAAGGATATGTTGAGCTAATTCATGAAAAATACATACTATGTCAAACTGGTCCCTTTGATAAAAGCTGACACTTCAGTTTTATAGGGTAAAACTCATATGGCAACACTTCTCTTCCCCAAAGTACAAATTCCAGTGGCATTATGACAAAGAGGAACATTTAGATATTGCCATCACTTCCCACTGGACATAAGAGAGAAGAGCGATGATGGAACAGAACCCATTCATATTTTTTATCCTGGCCATTTAATTTCACCAAATAAAAGCTTTTCTTTAATACTACATTTTGTGGAAAATGTGGCTAATTAGGCATAATATGAAGCAAATCAATGAGAAAACATCACTTTTGTACATGAATAGAAATGCTATTAAGCTCTGTCATGCTATGAAGTGTAAGATCACTGACATCCTTCTTAATCTTTCATTTAGAAAAATACTTCCTACCCACCCAATGTGGAGGCCTAAGATTCTTTGGCTAGATCATTCTTCAAATGCCTTTCCTGTGTTTGATTGTAATCTGCCTGGCATTTGTTTTCAAGGGATGATTTCAAAGGAAAAAAAAATACTTGCATCAGACTTCTTTTGGAGTCCCCAAAAGGTTTCTGAAGAACACTTCAGCTGCTCAGTAGCAATATAAATTAATGATAGATGGACACACTCCAGAGACAAAACCTGAGAAAGCTAACACTGGGTCATAACACACACAAAAAGAAGCTTCAACTGTTCAACTATGAGAATCTGGAGTTATATTCTTGCATGTGTTTGTGTGTTTTCCTTTTATGTTTTCTTTTGGGGGGGGCGGAAGTATGGAAGAACTGAGAAAGGACAAAGTAACTTGTTCTAAAAATATCCTAGAAAATTCTTCAATATTCACTAGTTAACTGTGGGAATACTTTAAGGAAGAAACACACACACACAGACACACACACACACACACACACACACACACACATGAATTCATTTCCAAATGATCTCATCACTTCCCTTCAGAAAGAACAAACTTGAATTATTAGAGATAGCCATGACTAGCCTAACACAAAAAATCCTAAAAATCTAGAGGAAGTAAATAATTCATAATTCATTAATTTAAAAGCATTTGTTAAGTGCTTACTTTGTGGCAGGCACTATGCTAAATGCTGGGGATACAAGGATAAAAAGACAGTGCTGGCCCTTAAGGAAATTGCATTCTGATAGGTGAAGACAATAGCAATTGGGGAGTTCTGAATGGGGAAGAGAATCTTGGTCTAAGGAAAAATGTTATGTGCTATCATGGAGAACATGGTAATATAAAGACAGAGAACCAAGGTTCAGGGTTCAGGTCTGCTACTTTCTGACTATGTGACCTTGAGCAAAGCCCTCAGAGTGTAAATTTATTCATCTACAACATGAGGGGGTTAGATTAGATGACCTTTCATTTTCCTTTCAGTTCTAAGTCTAAAATCATAAAGTTTTTTAATATTCAAATAACTTATGCTTCAAACAATTTAATCAAACTTCCTAAATTAAGGCTAAGTAGTATCATGTGCTTCTAAAAAAGAATTCCCACAACCCATTACTAATAGTACTTTACATTAATGCAGGGGAAAATGTGTGATCTTCAATAGCAGAGTTGGCACACAGAGGTGACCTGAGCTGAAGGAGCCGAGAGGACATGACTGCTCTGTAGAATACTGTTCAGTAATTTTAATTCAATTCAACTACTTAATCAATTTTCAATTAGTGGAATATATGGAGAAATTAGTTTTTTACCCTATATCCATGTTCTTTTCTCCCTTTCACTTGCTTTTCTAGTGACCCAATGAGCGAATATATATATCTATATATATAGCAGTAATAATATTTAATAGTAATAGTAATATAGTAACATTAATCATACATCAGCAAAACTCCATGAAATATATCATACTGATAATCCGCTAACTGTATCTATGACATTTCCAAGAAATGTTTCATAATCTAACTTTCCCTTCAAGCACAAGTAAAAAAGTTCAAAAATTACATCCCCCTTTATTTTACATAACTCAAAGCAGATGAAGAAACTTGCAAATTAAGGAAACACAAAAATTATGTCCTCAAATTAAAACTATATGGATACTGGTCTATTTGCTAGCATTTTATAGGTTTGCAAGGCCCAGATACAATTAGTCCACTAAACCTGGAAAATTTTGCTATGCCCAAGTCTGGGAACTATATCTGTGAAGATTACTGGTATATCAAAAATGAAGTTTTCCATGGTCTTTTGCATAGGTAAAAGAAATTTTCTGTAAAGCACAAGGGTAATTGAAAGAAATATGACAGAGAGATGCTTCAGTACCTATAACCACCTTCATAGCCATAGGATGAGTTTTTTATCTTCCCTACAGGAAGGTATTCTAAGTTTTTTGTTTTTGTTTTCATTTATTTGGGTTTGGGGTTCATCCTTGTTTGTTAATAAGAAGAAAAATTACCTTCCTTACCATGTCCCATTGGACAAATGGATGTCACTTTCAGGAAAACAGTTCAAAGAGTTTAAGCTTTTAAAAGCTCACAAACATTATTTTCTGTAGTTTAAGATGAACATAGAAGGCAAACATAAAAAAGATCTAAAGGCCTAATCCTCAAATAGCTGGGTTTCTTGATCTTTTATAAGATCTAAAGATATCAACTAAATTCCCATTTTCAAGATCCAAATTAAGTCAGCAAATGTTGAATAAGTGACCTAGCCCTGTGCTCAGTTAATGTTAGAAAAAGGCAAAAAATTATACAGGCTCTGTCATAAAGAAACTTCATGAAGTTCCCCTGGCGGAAGGAACAATATACAAGTTAATACAAAGTAATTTCAAAACAGGAATGAGGAATAATGATTAGGAGGGGATGAGGAAAAGCCTTACCTAGCAACTTGTGACATTGGACAAGTCATTTCATCTCAATTGTTATGGAGTTCTTTTTGGAATAATGTTTATGCTAATTAGTATTTTATTTGATTTATTAATTTTTCTAGCTTTAGCTCACGAATTGGAACTTTATAGTAGGACCAAGTGTTTCCCCCTATTGGACATTTTGGTGTGATAGTCAGCCCTACTTGATATAACCTTAGATCTGATGACCACCTCCTAGTGTTAGACCTTTGTGGAGCTTTGACATTCAGATTCTTCTCTGACATTCCAGGACAGTGTTAGCAACTTCAGGGTTTTTCTAGAATAATTATATGAGAGTGGAGTAGTCTTCCACTTATTCATGTTACCATCTTGGCAGAAGTCGAACAAAACTGTAGATTCCAATCATCTTTAAAAGTTAAAGTAGTGGCTCCACACAGACCCCATTCCACCCTTACACCAACAGGGATCCTGATTTGCCATGGCCACCACCTTCAAGACTATCAACCCAATGGCAGACAAAGTTCTGGGGTATTTGTACCTCAGAGTAATGGGTCTAACTTTGGGGTTTTGATGAGCCTAGAGAATAACTGGTGAGAAGTCACAAAATGGCATCTAATAGTTTTAGAACAACTAAAGAAAATCTACATTTTTGGGTAAAGTCAGCATGGGCCATCTAAGAGACAATTCTTAATTACTTGGGCTCCAAAGAAGAAATTCTAAAAACTTTTAAGGTCCAAAGGGAGAAGGTGATGCTCCTGAAAATGTGGAAGCCAACTTTTACGTTGACCTAGGACAAATGAGGAAAAATCTATACCAGTTGCACATGTTTCCAGCCCAGTTGCATTAACACCAACCTCACACAAAAGAAATCCACCTAGTCTTAAGTCCTTGGTTAAATCTGACTTTTGTCCCCCTTCTCTCCATGCTTATGAACTGAAAAACTAGAGCCTGTACAACTTTTAATATTTTTTTCTTTCATTAAAAACAAAGGATTTGTGTATTACTGAATTTCTTTCTTTGTTTTTAAAAAGTGGCCCCAAAGTCACATAAATCATCTGCATTTATATATATACATATATATATATATATATATATATGTAACAAAGCCTGACAGCAAGAGAAATTTCATTTAAAATTGCTGTAGATATTGCAAAACGTTTGAAAGTCAACCTGACAAAACAGACCCAGGAACTATATGAACCCAATCACAAAACATTTTTCACACAAATAAAGTCAGATCTAAATAATTTGAAAAAATAAAGCAGTTGCTCATGGGTAGGCCAAGGTAATATAATAAAAATGAAAGTTCTACCTAAATTAAATTACTTATTCAGTGCCATACCAATAAAACTACCAAAAAATTATTTTATAGAGATAGAAAAAACAATAACAAATTTCATCTGGAGTAACTAAAAGTCCAGAACATCAAGGGAATTAGTGAAAGGAAATGCAAGGGAAGGTAGCCTAAATATACCAGATCTTAAATTATATTATAAAGCAGCAATCATCAAAACAGCTTGGTAATGGCTAAGAAATAGAGTAGTGGATCAGTGGAATAAGTTAAGTATGCAAGACACAACAAGTCAACAGCTAGCAATCTACTATTTGATAAATCCAAAGACTCCAGCTCCTGGCATAAAAACTCACTAGTTAACAAAAATTGCTGGGAAAACTAGAACATAGTATGACAGAAACTAGGCATAGACCAACTTCTTACACCCAATACTAAGACAAAGTCAAAATGGATACATGATTTAGATATAAAGACTGATACTATAAGCAAACTAGGAGAGCAAGGAATAGTTTACCTGTCAGATCTATGTAGAATGGAAGAATTTATGACCAAACAAGAGATAAAGAACATTATAAAATGTAAAATGGATAATATTGATGACATAAAATTGAATTTTTGCATAAACAATATGAATACAACCAAGATTAGAAAGTAAACAGAAAGCTGGGAAATAATTTTTATAGCCAATGTCTCTGCTAAAGGCCTCCTGCTTAAAATATATAAAGAACTGTCAAATTTATAAGAATACAAGTAAATCCCAAATTGATAAATGGTTAAAGGATATGAACAAGCAGTTTTCAGAGGAAGAAATTAAAACTATCTATAGTCATGTGAAAAAATACTCTAAATCACTATGAATTAAGGAAATATAAATCAAAATGAATCGGAAATACCACATTACACTTATCATATTGGCTAACATGACAGAATAGGAAAATAGTAAATATTGGAGAAGATGTAGGAAAATTCAAACACAATGCACTGTTATTTCAGTTGTGAATTGATTCAATTATTCTGGAGAACAATTTGGAACTATGTCCAAAGGGCTATAAAATTGTGCATAACCTTTGACCCAGCAATACCACTTCTGGGTCTGTATCCCAAAGAGATCATAAAAATGGGAAAAGGGCCCAAGTGGTTTTCCACTGGAAAACCAAGAAACTGTCTTTAGGTTTGGACATAGGAATATAACCAGATGTTAAAATAATGAGCCAAAATTTAGACATAGGAAAAGGTTCTGTCCAGTCAAATGTAAACAGATTTGAAAACAGTACAACAGGGGGAGGGGGCTTCGAATCATCCACAAAATGATTATTCATCAAAAAAATCTATCCTACAGGGCTTTTTTCCTATAAAAAGACTCAGTGCTGTGCCCATGATCATGCTGCTCTGACCATGAAGTGAAAGTTTCATCTTTAAAATGTTATCATTTCATGAATCTAGACTATTTAAAATAAACAATCCAGAAGTTTTGAGGAGAAAAGTTTAAAGTAGTAAGAAAGAAAACAGTTACTAGAGTACAATGTCTCCATTACCAAAAAAAAAGAAGGCATTATAAACTCCTTTAAAATGATCCTAAAAGGGGCGGCTAGGTGGCGAAGTGAATAGAGAACTGATCCTGGAGTCAGAAGGAGTTCAAATCCAGCCAAATACAGCTTAACACAAAACTAGCTGTGTGACCTTGGGCAAGTCACTTAACCCCAATTGCCCTACCTTCCCCCCTCCAAAAAGCCAAAAAAAAAAAAAAAAAATCCTAAAAATCTGCTAGCCTTATTTTACATTCTGGCCTTTTCTCCCAGTATTTTTAAACTAAACTTCTAGTCACATTTAAGAATAGTTAGAATAAATGGTTCTTGTTCATTAGGACTCGAGTAGCAGTTACCTCAGCAGCTCTATTTTTAATAATTGATTTTCCTTTCATACACAGGCATCAGAGGGTTTCATCTTAAATAAATTAGCTTTCTTATAAATTCTCTGTCCCATTCAATGTATCTGAACTCATCCAGCAACCTGAAACACAACAAAAGGAACTTTCTCGACATCAGATAAAATACAGGTTAGCCTTCACTTATAAAACTAGTAGCTTGGATATTCCCTCAGTTCTATCTCATGCCATAGTTGGGAGAGGCAGGATAATAGCAAGGAATATGAGGAAAAACTTAAAGAGAAATCCACTTAAAAATTAACCCAAGATGCATGAAGTAAACAGCAATTTTCAAAATCTATAAATAGACAGCTGGCTAATAGTTATTACATTCAATAATTTAGCATGATATGCATGACAGCTTCGACCTCCAAAATAATTTAGCACCTCGAACTGAGATTAAATGCAGAACATTAATTTTTCTCTCATATTGTCAAGCCAACCATGAGGCCCATCAAATTCATTTAAATAAAGCATGCATCGTGTAATAATATTAAAGGGAATAAAATATTAATATGGGCCTGTGGTAGAACATTGGCCAAAGGAGCCACAGCAAGGTACCTTTAATTTATTATACTGACAATCTGCCTTTGTGATGAAAGTGGAATTTAAAGCTTTTACTAGGAATTATTCTTGAGTCCCATAGGAAGGCCTCACTTTTAAAAGGTTAAATGTTCTTGCATTGCTCAGAAAACTTGGAATTACCACAAAAAGAAAGTCCTGGATAGCAAATTAATTGTACTAATTTGAAGGGAATATAATGTATCAGGAATCAGTTATAAGGATAGAAAATGTAAAGGAGATGGACAAAATCTTACAAAATGAAAAACATTTCTAGGGCTAATTTCAGATATTTTACTTGCCTGAAGGAAAAAACAGTTATTAGGCATAGTGCTGGAAAGAAGATTATTTCTGTCATAGATACAGCTGTCATAGATCCATCTAGTAGGCACCAGACAAGGAGGTTAAGTACCAGTTCATTTATATATGAGACCTTGTTCTCCAGTGATAACTATCTCAGACATGAGACAATCATAGTGCTAAAAAAAAAATGCCTCCTCTCAAGGAAAGGTGAGGACTAATATGAAGGAACTTCTAGAGAATAAAGCAAGAGAACAAAGGAACACAAATTCTGTTATTTAAGCACCATGGAACCTTCAGCAAGAAATTTAGGCTTACTATTATTCAGTTCCTCACTTGTATAAGGCCTACAGAAGAAATTAGATAATAAATATGGCAGGGGCTTTGAAAAATGACATGCACCATGAAAATATCAGGAATTAGTCTTCTTTTGGCAAAATTAGTTACCACAGTTGATCACCAAAAAAAAAGAAACTGTCAAAAGTGGCATTTAATCCCAGGTTTTCCTGATTCCAGGACCAGTACTTTTTTTTTTTTAAGCAATCGGGGTTTAAGTAACTTGCTCAAGGTTACACGGCCAGTTATTTCTGGGTGTGGTGCTAAGTATCTGAGCCCAGATTTGATCCCCAGGTCATCCCAACACTGGGGCTGGTGCTCTTACTCACTGAGCCACCTGGCCACCCCTGACCAGTACTTTTTTATTTTTCTAGGAAGAAGCATAATAAAATTGAGAGATGATTGGAATTAGAATCAGAGGGCCTTGATTTGAATCTTAGCTTTGTTACTTTTAGTGTGTTAGGGCAATTAACCTCACCTTTGTAGATCTCAATATCCTCATTTGTAAAATGAGATAAATAGACTTAATTGCTAAAAGAAAGGCACCACGTCTGTATTCAGGGCTACTTGATACAAAATTAAGAATATGAAAAGGATGTGATTTTGAGAGACTACATTCTAACTTCCAAGAATACATTCTAATTCCAACTGGAATTTGAGTGAGAGGTTAGCTTCTCTTTGTCATTTTGTGGGTTCTGCAGCTCCAAAGTTTGTTCAGAGTTCCCTTTTTACATTGATTGGGGAAGGTAGAAGCTGGAGCTGCTGGGGGGGTCCTGCTTCTACTCCACCATCTTGACTCTGCCCCCACCCCCACCCCATACTCCATTTAATTCTGTTCTTTCACTTCATACATAGTCCATGTAAGCTCTGAGAATCCTGATATCAACTTCCACTCCCACTGACTTGGATATATTGGAGCTTAGAAATATCACCTTTTTCAGGGTTCCAGGGATAGCCATGAGCAGCAATTGGGTAATTCTCTAATGCTGTTGGCTCAAGCCCCAATCAGTGTTCTCCCCACTTCAAGGTTATCAGTTGAGAATATTTAGTCAGCTGGCCTTAAATAACTGTTAGAAAGGGATATTTACTAATAAAAGTATCTAGTACAAAAGTTAATAATACACTCTTCCTCAGGCACATCCAGAGTTCAGAGGAAAGTCGACTGCTTTTTCCCCCATTCAAGTAGTACTCAAGAAATTTCCCTTAAATGTGATGAATCTCATCTGTTCTTGGGTTCCCATGAAGACATTGCCACCAGTGAATTCAAGGATGCTTCTGGGATACTGATAGGAAAATAGGAAGCCTAAAATCTTCTGAACCCTTTGAAGCTCTCTGAACCTTCTGGTCAAAAGGAAGGAAAGAGACTCTCCCTCCCCACTCCTCCACTCAACATATTCCTTCTGGAAATTTTCTGAGGAGTAGATTCAGTTAGAGCTTCATACTTGATACAATGTCTAGAAGTGAATACCTTCTCAAATTTGCTTGATAATTTATCAATGATCTCTGGTGCATGACCATTTTTCCTTACTCTATCCCATATTCCTGAACTTTAAAAACATTTTAGCAGTTAGCCTAAGGACTATGAGTGATCACTTGATTGAGACATGTTCTCACCTTGCTGTTGGTGGTGGTGGTGGTAGTGGTCCTTCATTTTTGGAAGAGGACCAATGACATCTCAAAGTGATGTCTTGATTTGTGTGTGAATTGGATTTAAGTGAGGCACAGTTGCACAAAGTCGTCAGCCTCACTTTCCCTTCCAGAATCACTGAAATTCAGTAGCAGGATAAAAGTCAAGATAACTGGCAATGGCTAATTCAGTGGACGACCTTGGCACTTCAGCGTCTGGTCAAATTCCAAGCATTCCCAGCTGCCTTCATGTCCATTGGAACAAATTGTTCTCACCCACCCATTTCTCTGAGGAAAGTCTTCATATGCTTGGGGTAGACATCTACCTAACTCAGCAATAGGTTTGAGGCCTGTTGGTTGCTCTCAACCTGGTTTAATCTTTTTGCTGAGATCATTTTACTGGGGAGTGGATGCTGTGCATGCTATAGCTTCTTGGAGTCATAGGTGAAAGTTCGGTGACATGCTCCCAACTAGTTGTGGTATCAAGGATAAAATATTGGAGTGGCATAGTTATGACCCCATACTTAAAAGTAGACGACATAGCTGAGACGACAAAACTTAAATGAACTATTTGTTCAATGTCACACATAGAGTTAGTAGCTAAACTGGGATTTAAACTCTGGTCTTCTGACAGCAAATAAATATTTATTAATCACATACTATGTGCTAGGCACTGTGCTAAGCGCTATTTGTATTATACTAGGCTTGAGTTTGGACACTTCTAGCTTATAAAGAGACAAATGTGGCTAATATGCACTTTTTTCCACTTCTGGTTGAGATTTGTGAGCTCATCAGAATTGGAAACTTATGTGTAGAAACTCCTTCCAGTGATACAGACTGACTACTCATCTATAACAGAGATTTACTTGGGATCCTGAGAAGTAAAATGTTACCCCATAAGGGCATCAATATGGCTAATGTATTTGTTTATAGTTTAGGACAAGAAATGGTCATTTCAAAATATCACCATGGTTTATCACTGTCATCCATGAGATCACAAACAAAATGAACAGACTAGAGTTTGAATTCTTGCTCCTCTGCCTCTCTAGCCTGAAGGGGCTATATAATTAGTCCTATAATTAAGCTTCCAAGGTCTTCCAAAGATGGCTTATGAAGGAGCCCAGTGCGAGACACAGAAGGACACAAAAATTTGGTCATAGGAAAAGAATCTTTTGAAATGACAGTCCTTAACCTTTTTGTATCATGGACCCTTTTATAAGTCTAGTGAAGCCTATGAACCCTTTCTAAGGAATAATGTTTTAAATACATCCAATAAAATAGGATTATAAAGGAAATAAATTACAGTGAAAATAAAGATGTATTTTTTCCTCATCCAATTTCTCAAATCTATTTTAAATTTTAAAATTTAAAGTTTTAATTTTTAATCTATTCATGGACTCATGGGTCCATGGAAACCAGATTAAGAACCTTTGTTTGAAAACGTTCTAATCAGAGAGCATTCCCTAAGTAAGGCCTCTTCACCCCATGATAATTAGATTGTATCATAAATTCATCAGTACCAGAGCCTAAATTTAGACTACCTATATTTATGTATAGAGGTTGGCTAGTGGTACTCTTATCCAAATACTCTCAGCAAGTACAAGATTGAGACAAGTACAGATTCCTTTGCCTGATCAAAATAGATTAGTTCAGATGTATCTGACACCATTTTTTGACAATGCAGAAATGCAGTAATAATGTTTCACTTTATGTTTTGGCTTTTGATCCTCTCTCAAAGCAACAAGGTGTCAATAAATGTTCTTTATCTCTGAACCTATTGCTTCAATCTAGGTTTTAATTTCTATAGAATGAACTACCTGAATTAATTAGTTTAAATGAATTTTATCTGTAATACCATTCTCCTGTTCTTATTAATTAGACAAAATTTAAAAGAAAATCATTTTCATTCCAGAATCATCTTCAAGTATGTACCCTATCCTCGGAACTACTATTTGTTGTTTTTACCACATTATTAAATTAAGCATTTCTATATTTCTTCACATTTTCTGCTGAGTGATTACAATAACTAAGCTAACCATTAGTTATTCTTTCTCATCACAAAAGTAGAATGAGAAACCTCACTATCAACCTGCCTGGACAAAGAGAAAAGGTCGAAATGAAGTTTAATGACTTGTCCAGGATCACAGAAAAAATTATCATAAAGGTGAAATGATCCTCTCATTAAGAGTCTATTACTTTTTTACCATGAGGGGTGAAAAAGTACAAATACCTTCACCTGGCACTCTCTTAATGTACTGGCATCAAGTAGGGCTGCCAGTACTAATACTTGACATTTATTTCTTGTCTTTCATGTTCTTATTTTTTTTTGTATAGTGAAATATTAATATTTGTTGAAACTCAAGTTCCCAAATAAAAAAAGAAAAGAAATACTATATTGCCTTATTTGATTTATTCCTCCTAACACCTAGCTAATTCGTGTTCTTATTTTTTTTGTATAGTGAAATATTTATATTTCTTGAAACTCAAGTTCCCAAATAAAAAAAAAAGAAAAGAAATACTATATTACCTTATTTGATTTATTCCTCCTAACACCTAGCTAATTGGTGCAATGGATAAGAGTTAAAGCCAGGTACACCTGAGTCCAAATCCTCCCTCAGACATGTTCTTAGACGCTTGAAGCTTTTTGTTGTTTGTTTTCTTTCTTGTTTTCTTGGTTTTTTGTACCTAAGTGCATAGACAATCATTCAGGCAGTGTGATAATTTCCATATGCAAAGGTCATGCTACTGACCTGTGAGGACATGTACTTTGATCTTTTTATCTAAAAGATATAAAAAGTTAGTGCTAAGACATATAAAAATCTCTTTCCTCACTGATATCAAGCATTTTCAAAATGGCTATTACTAATGAAGGGTGCAATCTGTGGTATCTTATCCACACAGATTTAACAAACCTATAAAGATATTGAACTAATGCCTTGGGTCACAAGATTGCTATGTCCTAAGTAACTAAGCTAGTCATTGATAGGGAAAAGAAAAAAAATTATTTCCTTATTCCCTACCCTTAGCTCATAATATTAAATATCCATATGGCCATATTGTTGTTTAGCAAGTTCAATGGAGCTCTGCCCTTTTGCATTTTACAATCTAAAACATACAACAGTAGCTCACTATATGGAAGCATGCAAATAGTTTGCATGTTAGGAAACAAGATATAGCATGAGATAATTTTTAAATGACATTTTTAATGAAAAAGTTTAAATCTTTGATGAATATTATCAATGTAGATGCTTTTTCCAAATTATGCCTGTCCATTCTGTTTGATTCTTGCCTTTTCCTCTCATAAATACATAATAAAGTTCCTTTGAATAAATTGGAGACTGCTCTGAATATTTCATCATACCAACCAAGCCATTTTTTCATTTTGTTTTATTTCATTAAATATTTCACAATTATATATTAAAATTCTTAACATTTTTTAAAATTTTGAGTTCCAAATTCCCTCCTTCTCTCTTGCCCTCCTCCTTTTCTTGAGAAGATACACAATTTGATATGGATTATACATGGGAAGTCATGCAAAACACATTACCATATTATCCATGTTCCAAAAGAAAACACAAACAAAATAAAACAATAAAAATAAGGTTTAAAAGTATGCTTCAGTTTGCATTGAGGGTTCATAGTTCTCTCTCTGGAAGTGAATAGCATTTTTCATTATGGGTCTTGATTAGAGTAGCTAAGTCTTTCACAGATGATCATCCTTACATTACCAAGAAAACATTTTTTTAAAGAAATTTTGAGTGGCCACAAAATGATGTTTCCTTAAGTTGAAAAAAGCCTACGTCATTTGCCTCATATACTTAAGAATAAACTGTGTAGACATTCACAGTTTCTTATTTAGCCCTCTTACTTATTGTTCTTTGTATATTTAAATATTTGTACTTATTGAAGGTTGTTACCAAAGAAATTAAAAATTTTTTAAATACAGTCCAGTTATCTATGTCATCAATAAAGCATTTAGAAATATTACCCTATACTAACCTGCATCCATCACTTCTAGTTCTCAGTGCTATAAAATATAGTCTCCATGCAATGTTTAGAAAATAAGAGGTCATCTATAAGCATATGGAAAAATGCTCTAAATCACTATTGATTAGGGAAATGCAAATCAAAACAACTCTGAGGTACCACATCTCATCAGTCAGATTGGCTAAGATGACAAAACAGGAAAATGACAAATGCTGGAGATGATTTGGAAAAACTGGAACACTAATGCATTGTTGGTGGAGTTGTGAACTGATTCAACCATTCTGGAGAGCAATTGAAATTATGCCCAAAGGGCTATAAATAATTACATACCATTTGACCCAGTAATACCACTTCTAGGGTTGTATCCCAAAGAGATCATAGAAGCAGGAGGAAGATCCGTATGCACAAAAATATTTATTGCAGCTCTATATGTGGTGGCAAAGAATTGGAAATTAATTTTCCCCATCACTTGGGAAATGGCTAAACAATTTATGGTATATGAATGTAATGGAATACTATTGTGCTATAATAAATGAGAAACAAACTTTTTTTATTTTTACCTGGAGAGACTTCTACAAACTGATGCTAAGGGAGAAGAGCAGAACCAGGAGAAAATTGTGCACAATTACAGACACAACATATGTGTGATGACCAACTTTGATAGACTGGACTCTCCTCAGGAAAGCAAGGTTATAAGACAACTCCAAAGGACTCATGATGGAAGGAGATGTCTACATTCAGAGAAAGAACTGGAAAGAACAGAGTTTGAATGCAGACTGAAGCAAAACATGCTCTCGTTCTTTTTCTTGTTTGGTTTTGTTTGCTCTTTCCCATTGTTCATTTCATTGGTTACAATCCTTCTTTACAACCTGACTAATGTCTAATGTGAAAGTATTTGCAGATCCTATATTTGATTGCATGTGGCCATGGGGGCGGGGAGGGTGGCTGGGGGAGGAGAAAGAAAGGGAGAAAATTTGAAAGTCAAGGGATTGTGGAATTGAATCTTGTAAACTAAAAGTAAAAAAACAAATTAATAAAGATTTTTTAAAAAAAGAGATCATGTTTGTCAAAACTTTGTGATGAAATGACCAGTGAATGAGTATGGCATTGAACAAATTACCACATGCCACACACCCAAGTAATGTTCCATAAACAATCATGATATTAAACTGGCAAGAAGTTCTGGTCTCCTATCCCACAAAAAGAAAATGCTGACGTCTTATTCAGCCTCACATTCCATTTAATGCTGCTTAGAGATCCAGTGAACTCTTTTCCACACAGAAGGTGAATCCAAGTCATCACATAAGCAAGTGCTACCTCCATTTAAAATTTTCTTTCTGAATGCATTTAGCTACCTATAAAATGGTGGTGTCTTAGTTTGTTCTTCCTTTCAAATAGCCCCATGATTAGCAACCAGTATTTTCTATTCCCAAAGTTTAAATTCACAGAATCACAGAATTTGAGGATTGGCATAGATCTCCATGGTCATTTAGGCCTATCAATATATGAAAGGAATTTCCAGTACAACACATATCTACCAGGGAGAATCCACTACCTTCTGAGGCAGATCATTCTACTCTTGGACAGTTAAATTTGTCTCTCTGCAATTTCCTCTCAATTCTCCTGGTTTGGCCCTGTAAGGCCAAAAAGAACAATTTTAATTCCTCATCCTAACATCTACTAATACTTGAAAGCAGTTATCATGTGCCTCCTGAGTTTTCTCTTCTCCAAGCTAAATATTACCATTGACCTTCAACCAGTCCTCACACACGTGAAATCAAGGCCTTCAATATTCTGGATACTTTTCAGTTTATCAGTGTCCTTCTTAAACTATGGGTGCCAGAACTAAACACCTCACTTCAAATGAGGCTAATCACCTTTGTTTTCCTAGAAGCTATAGCCTTTTTTTTTTGCCTTTTGAAGGGCAATTGGAATTAAGTAACTTGCCCAAGGTTACACGGCTAATTTTTTTGTGTGGGTGTTAAGTGTCTGAGGCTGGAACCGAACTCGGGTCCTCCTGACTCTGGGCAGGCACTTTACTCACTGCACCACCTAGCTGCCCCAAGCTATTGCCTTCTTAATGCATTCCAATAGTGCATTGTTGTATTAAACTGTTAGTATTGAATTTGTAGTTCAATAAAGCTCCAACAACATTTAGAGGTTAATTATTGTCTAAACACACCTCCTTATCCTCTATTTGTGAAGTTGAAGTTTGTACCCAAGTGTACCCAAAGTAACTTTATAATTACCCTTATTGAATTGCTTCTTAGATTAAGCCCATTCTAGTTGGCCTTTTCCACTGATCTAATTAATGTCCTTTTGGATCTTGATTCTGTTATTTATATTTTAGCTATTTTTCTCAACTTTGTGTCATCTGTAAATTTGTAAACACTCAATCTATGATCAAGACAGTGATAGAAGCATGAAATTATATAGGTCCTAGAATGAATCACTTGGGCAAGACCTGCCACAATTACTTTGAGTCTGGCCATCTGTATCAGCAATGCCATATTCACAATTCCTATGGAGATTACAAATATGCTGATATAATTATCCATTACAAAATACGTCATGCTTGCCATATGGGGAAATAAACTAGAAAATTTATTAAGATACCAAAAGACTGAGTCCCAAAACCAGAAAGTGAAAGCCATCAGAGTAGTTATGAAATTGGCACAGGTAGATAAAGTAGAAAGCACCCACATTTTCAAGCCTTTAAAACAGAACAGGCTACCTCAGGCAAAGGTCCTCCCCTCCCCACGCACAGCAACCACCCAGCGTCCTGGAAGCGTGCTCCCAGCAGCTCCGGCCCCTGGCAGTCCTCAGCAGGAGTCCTTAGCAGAAAGTCCTTAGCAGTCCTAACTCAAAAAGGGCTTCGTGCTGCCGCTGCCTCTGCTGCTGCCGCCGCTGTCGCCACCACCGCCAGCCACCGCAGGAACGCTAGCTTGGCTTTCGCTTTCTCTGGCTTTCACTTTCTCTGGTTTTCACTTTCTCTTGCTCCGCCCCTTCCTGCTATGTCAGCACGTCCAATGGGGCATGGAAGATCTTTAAATCCCATAACCCTTACACCATCCTGCCAGTTTCAAATGCTTTCTTTGTGTTATTTTTTAACTCATATCTCTACATATTCTCCAGTAAAATATCATATGAAACAAAAGGCTTGAGGAAAAATGCACAGCATTTCCTTCTTCTAGTTTTTTATTCTATATTTTTAATAAAAGGAAATTTGATTCATTTGACATAATCTATTCTTGATATCATTCTGCTTTTTATAATTATTGCTTCTCTCTCTAGAGATTCAACAACCATTCTTTAAATCTGTTCTAGAATTTTCCCAGGAACCAAAGACATATCCATTAACCTATAGTTTGTTGACTCTCCTCTTCCCTTTTTAGAAAATCAGCACATTCACCTTTCTCCAATTTTATGAGTTCCTTTTTCATTTTCCATCATATTTCAAATGTCACTGTCAGTAACTCAGCAAATCACAGCTGCCAATTCTTTCAGAACCTGGGGATGTAGATTCTTCTGAGCCAAGTGATTTGAATTTGTCAAGGGCAGCTACATGCTCTCTTACCATCATTTTACATATCTTGGATAATGATCCCATTAATCAATTTTGTTTTGTCATTTCAAATGTAAGGGTCATTATCTTTTACACAGAAAACAGAAATAAAATACAAATTAAGCAATTTTGACTTCTCTATATAGTCAGTAGCTTACATCCCTTCCACCCCAAAGTTCCTATCTCTTCCTTGATCATCGTTTGATCACACACACCCCCATACAGCTTTTAAAAATGTCTTTTAAAGATAGATCATCAAATCACAGAATCATAGAGTTAGAACAGATCTCAGTAGCTATTGAGTTCAAAACAAAACAACAATCACTACAACAAATGCCCTGAAAAACAACCCCATTCTACAACTTTCTTGGCCATCCAGTTTTTGCTTGGAGACCTCCATTAATGGCTAACCTAAGACATCCATTCCTTTTCCTTATACTAAGGTGAAGAGATTTTCCCTTACACCAAGACTAAATTTACTTCTTTACTGTTTCCACAACAAAGATTTATGTACTCAGTCAATGTGACCTCACAAAACAGTATTTACATAATGAAAAATCAGTCCACAAGCATTTACTTAGCAAGAACTGTGTTAAATACATAGGAGATGTGTGTATACATATATGTCAAAATAATCCATAATTTGATAGTGCTCTCATTATAATGAAATAATGTGGATAAGGAATGGCAAGACAGTTGGTGCATAGGGTATGTGAAGAGGAGTAACATATAAAAGACTGGAAAGGTAGGTTAGAGTAAGATTCTTCTTGCCTTGAAATGGTTTAAATTAAATTATTATTTGGAATATAACTTCATACAGCTAAATTAAATGGAAGATAATTTAAGAAGGCAAAGAATATTAACAAGCAAAGGCTTCATGAAGATTTCTCAGGGGAGGTGTTACTTGAGTTTAACATCAAAAGAAGATAAGCATTTTGAGAGGCTCAGATGAACAAGGAGTAAATTCCAGGCCTAAGGAGAGGGAGCATAGCTAAACCAATGCATAGCAACAGAAAATGGAATGCCAAATTTAGGTAATAATTGGTAGTCTAGCTTGACTATTACAGCATGTGAAGGAAAATAATGTAATATACAATCAAACAGTTAGAAGGAGATTGTGGACATTCTTAAATATTAAGTAGAGGAGTTTTTTTTTTCCTCCACTGATAGGGAAGGAGACATAAATGGGTTTTGAACATGATAATGAAATGTTATAAGACCTGGGTCTTCAAAAGATTATTCTGTCAATGTTTAGAAAATAGATTGGAGACAGGAGAGACTAGAAGAAAAAAGACCAATCAGAAAGTTGTATAAATAGTGCAAGCTATTAATGAGAACATGATGACAGACATGGCATGAAGAAAAGGGAATGAATGTAAAGATGTCAAGTTGGTTGGTATCCATTGCATATGTGGTTGGAGACAAGAATGAACTCAATGTTATGAAATAGGCTAAGTGAAAGAATTGTGGTAGCCTCAAAAGAAATAAGGAAGTTTGGAGAGAGAGAGAAACAGAGAGAGAGGGGTAGAGACAGAGAGAGAAGGAGGAGGAGGAGGAGGAGGAGGAGGAGAAGAAGAAGAAGAAGAAGAAGAAGAAGAAGAAGAAGAAGAAGAAG
>NW_027185655.1:74622566-74737064 GCF_028583685.1 Petaurus breviceps papuanus
AGAAGAAGAAGAAGAAGAAGAAGAAGAAGAAGAAGAAGAAGAAGAAGAAGAAGAAGAAGAAGAAGAAGAAGAAGAAGAAAAGAGGAGTAAAAGAAAGGAGGGGAAGGGAAGGAGAAGGGGGAGGGGACAGGAGGGAAGGGGAAAGATTGAGAGGAGGGAGGGAGACAGAATATGGAGAGAAATAAAACTCAAGGGATGAAAGTGTCATAATGAACCAGCAAAAGAGTCTAAAGAGTTGTCAGATGTGTAGGAAGAATACATTAGAGAATAGAGAAAGAAATCAAGAATTGCATTCATGCCCCCAAACCCCTTGGCCAGTACCCATTACTGGTGATAAAAAAAAACACTGATAACACCTGAATAACCATGCCAGTTTTCTGCTCACATGCCAAATCACTCCCCAATTCCCACAAATAGACTTCTTCAATAACAACTATCCATCTGTCTCCAAGTCTGATTGCTACCTGCCATCAAAGTCCCTAAAGCTATATTCATTTGCCCAATCTCCTTTGCTCTATCTTTCATTGCTTCCCTTTCAGATTGTCCTTACAGCCCAGGGTACCTATATAATTACTAATCCTGGTGATCCTAACTATTGGCCAGTTCCAATCCAGTCAATTTCAACCTTAACCCTAGGGATATAACTTAATTTTCTTGGAGATTCTTCATTTAACTGCAAACATTTTCCCATCAAGCCCACAGTGGAAGGGACTTGCCAATGACTGGAATAGAAAGGACATAAGAGGTGGGCAAAACAGGGAGGAGCTAATGACATATAAAAAGCTCAAGCACAGCTGGGACTGAGCAGAACTGAGAAGAACACTTGTGATGTCCGGTACTCTGTCCTGTCTGTGTTGATTTGTGTTTGTTTCTTTGTCATACAGAAATATTCTGTCTGTTGAATTGTGTCACTTTGTCAGACATAAGCAACCTGTCTGTTGACTTGTGGTGATTTCATAGGCAAAAAAAAATGAATTGATGATGGTGCCAGAAATGTGTGTTGTTGTAGCTCTGTTAAGCTTTGTCTTCCCAGAAACAGAGACTTCAAAGGGCTTGAGTTGGACTGGTCACCATGAGCTTCAATATGGAACAAGGGTTGGACCTAGAACTGGATGTGGAGCTGAACTTGAAGCAGGACAAGAAGCTAGATGAGGCACTGAGAGCTGCCTACCTGTGAATCCAGGTGACAGTTGGGTGAATTCAGGCAAGAGCTGGGAGCATGGAAGAGGAACCATGGAATTTGGGAGCCAGTAGGAGCCAAGATGAAAGGACCTTTCCTTGTGTACTTAGTGCTGACTGACAAGATCATGACTTACTGTGACCTGGGGGTAAGAGAACTTCCTATTTTGTACTTTGTATCCCTTAAGAATGATTGGGTTAAGAATGATTGGAAGCTAGTCTTCAATCAAGAAGAAAGAAGACTTTCTGACTGACATGATTAAGATAGCTGACCTAGGGGAGGGAGACCTTTGTACTTTGTATCCTGAATGATATCTTTTGTTTAAAACTATATGGTCACTTTAGTAGCAAGTTGTTATGTGTGATGAACTTTGGTTTATGTGAATGTTTTTCTTTAGCTTATTACTGAATAAATAGAGAGTTAACTATACTATATAATCAGAATCTTAAAACTATTTACAGCAGCAATCCTCTAGAAAGCTCCTTCTGCTTGGCTTTACAGTGAGGTCCCAGAGACACAAAAAAGAATGGCATGGCCCCTTCTCTCAAAAAGACTCACAATCTAGGGTGACACAAGCATGTGGACGAGATACATAATTATAATACAATTTCAAGTGTGATAGAAGTGCAGGAGAGGTACAAGAAACAAGACTTGGAAATGTAGGGCAGAAGAAATCACTTCTAACTGGAGATCCAGAGAAACTTCATAGAGAATGAGATGATGGAGCCCTAACAGAACTGCCCTCAGCCCCAATATCCAAACTTCACTACAGGCCCACTGTATCTGCCTAGCCCCTGCCAATGTCCTAACTTATGCCTCACTACTCACTAGAACAACAGGTATGTCCCTGAACTCTTAGTTCCCACAGAAACACCAGATGTGTCCATATGATGGGAACCTAGCTACTGCCTCTACCTGTTCACTGCCCCCAAACCCATTCCCACAGAAACAGGTGTGTTATTGTATTCAATCACAATCACATCATCCATCTAGCCCAAGACAGGACCACAATAGCTAGCCAGTTGGAGGGCAAAATGACCAGAATAGTTAACCACCAAACCATAGATGGGACTCCTCCCCCATTACCTACCGTGTTTCCCCGATAATAAGACACTGTCTTAATATTTTTTTTTTGGACAGAAAAACACCAGAGGGCTTATTTTCAGGGGAGGGCTTATTTTAATGAACATTGACAGCAATTTTAATAAACAGGTAAATGTGAACAAAAAAATGTACCTTTATTCAATAAGCAAATCACTGGGGAAGAACAGGATGACGCGCTCACTGCTGCAGCTCGGAGCGCGGTGTACATTTCACGGGGGAGGAGGGACGGTGCATAAAGAGGGTAACGTAATGTAGCGTGTAGTGCAGGGGATCACCTTCACTACAGTAGCAATCTCAATAGGGCTTATTTTCGGGGGAGGGCTTATTTTAGAGGAATCTTACACAGTAAGGGGAGGGCTTATTTTCAGGATAGGTCTTATTATCGGGGAAACACAGTAATCCCTTAACAAACTCCTCCTGCCTTTTTAATATTAATGATATCCTCTATTCTACGTAAATTTCTGTTGTGTAATTGCATCTTTACCCTATAAAAATCTATCTTGCTTTGACCTAAGGAAAATGAGTCTTCCTGACTCCGGGCCCAATGCTCTCACCATTGCACCACCAAGATGCCCCTGTTAAGTTGATACCTAAAAAGTGAAGATGAGGAAGAGGTGGAAGAATCAAAAGTTGTAATCAGAGAAGAGTCAATAGAATTTGGAGGTAAAAATTACAGCTGATAGTGAAACTGAGATAGTATAGAAGCTGAGGAGTCTGGGAACCTGAAAGGTTCAAATCAGCATTAAGGTCACCAAGGGGGATGGCAAAGGAAGGAGTCAAGAAGAAAACTAGAAGTCAGTTTCTAGTATCACTGAGGAAAATAAAAGCATATCCTAAATGTTGTGCCTGGCTGCTTGGTTTTCACATCCCTCAGCCTCAGCCCTCCCTCTGGGAGGTGGGCAGACTGCCAGGTCAGTTCCACCCTCTTCCAGAGGATCTTCACCTTTGCCTAGTCAGCGCTCCTCTATAGGGGGGTGAGCAGGCTTCCAGGTCAGGGAGACTTGGTGTTGTTGGGAATTTCCAGGTGTGTATTGACCACTTGGTCTCTGCAAGTTTCTGCTTGAGTAATACCTAACCCTTGGTCACTTGGTATCCCTTTAAAAGCCAACACATTGTCTTTACAGACTCATTGTTCGATTTGGACCTGACCGTGAAGAGTCCCATGGGAAAATAAAATACGCTTTCAAATTTTACTTTTGGGGAAGGAGGGGTCTCTTGTCTCACTCCTTTTCGACACAACATAGAGGCTAGTAGATGGTTGAAATAGGAATCAAGAGTAGGCCCTGGGGCAGCTAGGTGGCACAGTGAATAGAGCACCAACCCTGGAGTCAGGAGGACCTGAGTTCAAATCTGGCCTCAGACACTTAACACTTACTAGCTGTGTGACTTTGAGGAAGTCACTTAACCCCAATTGCCCTTCCAAACAAACAAACAAAAAAGAGTAGGCCTTACCATCAATTCAATGAAATTCAACAAATATTTATTTAACATCAACTAGGTACCAGTTATTGGGGATTTTGAGGGAGGCAAGTGTGTCCAGAACTGTTATTTCTTTGATGTAGGTAACCTTGGGTGCAGAAACTCCCTTTACCAATATAACTTGTGATTGCTTGGCAATTTATAATCTTAAAAGACTTCCCTGGGACACTAAAAGGTGAAGTGACTTCCCCTGCTTACAATAGCCAGTAAGTGTCAGGGAAAAGACTTGACCCAAGGTTTACCTGCCTCTAAAACTAGCCCTCTCTCCACTACAGCAAACTGTCTCAGTATGTCCTAGGATTTGTCATTTCTGTATCTGAACCATCCTATATCTAATTAGAATGTGTACTCCTTGAAAGCAAGGTTATCTTGTTTTTCTATATGTATCCTAAGTTCTTAGAGTTTGGCACACAGGAAGTGCTTCATAAATGCTTCTCCATTCTATTGTAATCCTGGTACCCCTATCCAATCTCTTATTCAAGCATTAGCCAGGCCTAATTCTACTCACCTTCCAAAATCAAGTGAGAACAAGTGTATCTGTGGTGGTATGGCCAGAGACAAATTAGGGAATTCATCAGCCCATCAATAAGCATTCATTCAGTACACACTATGTGCTAGGCACAATGCCAAATTCAACTTACTCTGAGTTTTTCAGCCAAGTCAATGGATTGGGGTATTGTGGTCTGGGGGTGCTGGGAGCCCCAAAATTCAAGGGCAAAAGGCACACCTTCATCCTCAAAAGAATTCAACTCAGGCTCCTTTCAGTCAGAAGCAAGGTTTATTAAAACACTGGATGGTATGGGCGAGATTTTAAGAATTCACCATATTGGCCAGATTTTAAGAATCTGAGTAATTTAAAGCAAGATGGAAGTTTTATACAGAAAGACTGCAGGAAAATCTGAGGTGACCCAGAGGGAAGGGGGAAAGGGTCTAGATGGGATTAAGGGTGGGAAATAGCCTGGGGTGGTCCAAAGGTAAAAGACAAGGGCTGGGCTGGATCAGGGGCAACAAAGGATGAAGGGGGAGGACCACAATGACAGGACAGTTGAAAGGATTACTGAGATGGACATGTCTCAGGTGAACACCAATGACTTGGTTCAGGGGCTTTGAGGTCCAGATCCCAATGACCTGGTCTTTTCCTTTTAGAGGTCCAGCTCAAATCCCATCCCCATCAAGGGTCAGGCCCTGAGAATACAGAGACAAAAATTCAGTCCCTGCCCTCTAGGTGCTTATATTCTGCTGGAATGAGATGAATAGATATATTCGTGTGGAAAGTGTCAACATCTTATACCACATAACACAAACTTGAAGTTTATTCCTAAAAGAGGAATAAGAAAAGTTACCAATGTGATTGATCCAAGTTTCATTTTACTGTCTCCAAATGTAATGAAGTTATTCCTGATTAAACCTTGTCTTCCCCTCTTGTCACAGACTCAGTGAGTTTATTTTTGTTCTATGACTTGTACTTTCTACATACTCAGTAGACTGGCATTGCTTTATTCTAATTTATTCAAGACTAAGCAGCTGTATCAATTGGACAGCTTCCACACACCAGTTCTCAGTGCTTTCCTCAATTGTTCCATTTTAATTTCGGTACAATTAAGAACAGAGGAGAAAGGCTGACATGTTTTTCATAAGCATCATCACTGGGAAAAGTTCAATAATAACCTTTGTAAGATTCTTGTTAGGAAAGTGTCAGGTATTGTTCTGTGCAGCCATGTGAAAAGGACTCTCCAATAAGTTTCAATAACATTGTAGGTAGGGAAAATAAGTTTATATTGGGCACAACACACAACCTTTCAGTATGAAGGTGTTGTGTACATTGAAGAGGATTCCATTAAGCGTGGCATTTGGAAGAATGATAGCAGGTTAGTTTGCACCTAGCAACTGACATAGGAATAATGCTAAGGTGAATTACTGACATTTCTACAAGGAACGCCAACAGAATGATGTAATAAGCTGAAACAGACCATGGAACGGAGAAAGGTATAGAAGCAAACAGAAACAGTAAAAAGATACTGCTGCTGCTAGTGATTGATTAACAGTACAACTCACCAGAATAATTTAACTGTTGCCACTCAAGGGACTTTTAAATTCTAAAATGTAGTCTAGAAACATGGGCATTTCTTAAATTAGGTCCACATTAAAAAGTAGTTTTATCCATTGCAAGGATATTTTTTGATCTCCAATAAAAGTGTGAATCTAGCTATGCACATGAGAATTCAAAGGTATAATTCCTGAGAGTTTATTTGATTCATCTGTTACATCTGTCCAAATTGGATATAACAGTAAAACTCACAGTAATGAATGATAAAGCAAGGAGGGCTATCCATGAGTGTGGTTGATGCCATGCTCACATTTCACAAAAATGGATGACAAAAGCAGTTGTATGTGCTCAACGTCTTCTCATTCCACCATCATAGCTCTGGAGTTCTACATCCCAGAAAAGAAAAATAAAATGTACTGACAAAGGGCAAGGTGAAAGTCCCAAACCACAATATGGTAACTGCCATTATAAACCAGTAAAAAAAATCAAGCTTAGATGACAGCAAAGGATAGATCTATTTCCAGAGTTGGAATGGACCTATGAGGTCACTCAGTTCAACGTCCCAATCAATGAAAAAATCTCCAGAATCACTGACAAGTGACCATTGTGCTTTTTGTTTGATCAACTCTAAAGAGAGAAAGGTCAGTCTTTCACAAGGCATCCTATTTTGTCCAATTCTACTTTTTAGACAGTTTTTCCTTCTGTATGTGATGAAAAATCTCATCCAAAATTTAATCAGGAACACTGAGATCTCTTAGGATAGGAACAGAAATTTATTCTCTTCCCTGGGTGAAGAGGGCAGTCTTCCCCATGAATGATCATGAGGAAGAGGCACTTTACAAAAGGCAGAACAAGAATTTATACCCTAATGGGGTCCTTTCTCCCATTGGTTGGGGGTGGGGGGTGGGGTCAAGTCTCAGTGCAAAAATCTTCCCCAATGGTAAACAACAGAGGAGCCTGCCAAGGAGGCTGCTCATACCTTTAAATAAATTCCCTACCATTGCTACTGGCATTTTTAAATTCAGCATGCTCTGGGCTTTTGCTTTTTGGACACCACTTCTGGCAAGAAAGCTGAACTAACTATATTCCTCCTCTTTCCATCATCTATCTTTGTTATTTTTCTTGAAGATAAAACACTTGATTTCTTCAATGCTTTCACCTTTTTTTCCTCTTCAAGATTATTTGGATCTGTGTATAGTTTCATTCTTTTAGAGGCATTTAATTGTTCTAGAGCAAGGAAAAGGGAGGAGGGAAATCTAAAAGCCTCCTGAAAGGTCTTGCTGCTGATTAATAGCAAAGAAGTGGGGGAAGAGGGAGGGAAGTTCTGAGAAGTTTTCACTTCCCCCCCCACACACACACACTTATACTGAACTAGTCAACCTCACCATTATTTTCACCATTTTGTCCTAGGTTTCTCAACCATAGTCCCAAAAGGATAGAATTAGAAAGTGGTTTAAAATGGCTCTTCAGTTAATTCTACAGATGGCCCCCTTTTAATGTATAGAAAGCACCTTCAGTGTTTCCCTGTTATAGTCAAAAGTATCTCTAAATGGATTATTTTTATTTAATACTTTATTAATTCTCTTGCTTCCTTCAAAATTCTACTCAAAGGATACCTTCTGAAGAGTTCATAATAAAGTGATGAGGTATAGGGTGAGGGGTGTTTAGGACCCCAAAATACCAACATGCTGGGTCCTGCTGATAGGGGATGGTAATACAGGAACTCTGATCCTTCTCAAAGACCAGAATGACTGTGATTCAGTCTGGAAAAGAATTCAGTAGGCCCAAGCAGACTTGGAGTCAGAATTGTAAAAGTTTATTGTTACACTTTACAGGGGGCAAGGGTCCTTAGGGGACCTACAAGTTTATTGTTACGCTGTACATCGGCAAGAGTTCTTAGAGAACCTGCAAACTTAAAGAAGACATAGGCATAGTTTTTAAGGAGTCTAGGCAATTAATCAGATATCAATTATGCTAACTAGGTGAGTAAGGGTGGGATTAGGGAGGAGTTAAGGAGTGGTCAGTTCTTAAAGAAACATGCACTTTTAATGTCAACTGCCAGGCATATTGCCCATAATTCACTGGGAAATAGCCCAAAGTGGGGCTACCTGGAGGTGTGGTTTTAGGCCTGAAACATCACTAAGTCAGCTAGCAGTCAAGGGCTGACTGAGAAGTGCCTAGTCTGCCACCCATCAGTGTCATGTTTGACAAGATGGATGTTGGGAACCAAGGCTAACAGAGACTCAGTATGAGGATAATTGGCTAAGGAGTTAACCTATAGATAGGGCATTAAAGGATTCATGGGTCCAGCTGGCCCACTTTACTAAGGGGAGATAACATTTGCCTAAGCTAAAATGTTTATAGATGGTTTAGTGAAGGATTCATAGGTGTAGCTTGTTATTATTTCAAGCAGAAATAAACAGTTCATGAGTTGTTTCTGGGCAGAGTGCTGGCAGGGGGAAGGGGCAGAGTTAATGCTCTGAGGCTGGGGAGGGGGAAATGTGATTTTACAGACTGGTTCTACAAATTGATTTTATAAACTGATGTTACAAACTGATATTACAAACTGATGTTACAAATTGATTTTACAAACATAGATCCCAAGCACCCCATCACTTCCAAATGAATTCGACTCAAGTCTTCTCTCAGCCAAAGAAAAGCAAAGTTTATTAAAAGCCATATTGGGCAGACTCTTAAGGAGCCTCAGTATCAGTAAGGTTTGTATTGGACAAGGTAATTTATATTGGACCCAGAGCAAGTCTGTGTTAGAAAATTCTATTGCCTTCTCACACCACAAGGAGGCAAGATATACAGAAGTCTTATATATATATGGTCTTATATACATAAAAGCTGTGGGAGGAATCTAGGGGTGGTCTAGAGGAGGAGTTTGGGGAGGGTCTTCAGGAGGAGTCAATGAGGTCAGACTCCAGTAAATGAGTGATTAAGGATGGGAAATTGCTGGAAGCTACCTGGAGATAACAGACAATAGTGGGCTAGGATTCAAGGGCGTAATAATTGATTTGGGTTATAGATATTTTAGGATGATCAAGGGTAGGGGCTAGCTGGATAATGGAGGGCCAAGCTAGTAACAAAGATTTGGGCAGAGCCACAATGAAAGGCTTATGGCCTCGGGCAAATGCCTCCTGTGGGAAGATTCAAGGAGCTTAAGGGTGTTCCCAGAGCCTGTACCTCATCACCTTCTACACAAAGTCCTTTGTAGCTGCTCCTGCCTCCTTCCTAAAAGGAATATATTTATTTACATTTTTTAAAGAGACAGCATAGCCTAGTGGTCATAGAGACTTGGCTTTGAGTCCAAGAAAGATTGAGGCCAAATCCTAACTTTGGCACATACTGGCCAGAGCTTAGCAGAGTGCCTGGAACATAATAGGAACTTAATCAACTCAGTCTGTTGACTGACCAACTAGCTGTGTGATTCTCAGTGTCCTAGGCAACATTTTAAGGCTATAAGGTACAGAGGAAGTTCTTCACCTGAGAATTCTCTAGTCCATATCAGTGAAATCACAGGTGGATGATTTATCTTTATTCCACACTTCTTAAATAGATGTTGTTTTCCCCAGTAAAAAGGATCAAGATCTTGACATAAAGTTCATTGAGGTCAAGAATCATTTCATTTTGTCAGTGTATCTACAATTCATAGCACAGTGCCTGGAAAACAGGAAGCATTTATTAAATGCTTGATAATTCACTTTTTATGACTAAAAACTAGCTTTCTGAACAGCACATCAAATATGTAGCAAAAGCACTTTACAGATAAACATTTAAGAACTTGTTTAAATTTTGCTAGATATACATTTTTCTATCATTCCACAAAAATTAACTGAGATATTTCCTCAGGTTTTAGGATGAGAATTTGACAATAATGGACTAAGTCCACTAAGTTCACAAAAGCAATACACCTAAGTTGATAGTTAATAAATGTTTATTGACTATTTGCAGAGGATATTGGGATGAAAAATCCAGTTAGGGTCATAGGTCTCAATTTATGGCACTGTGCTACAGGTTTCCAATGGACATTGTCAAACTGGGACATGTAACATTTGGACATCAAGAAAACATTCAGGAATATAGAATCACAGAAAATCACAGCAGGAAATTATCTCAGGTCTATCTTATCCAACCTAAACAGTGAAATGCTAGTAGCATTGGATCTAGCTTTTCAGCTAGCTGCAAATTCATCTAATGATACTTTGACAGAACCTTCACTTCTTCAGCTTTCAGAAAGGCTATGACAAGAGACTTCATCAAATGCCCTGCTGAAATCAAGACACACAATGATTGCACTCCAACATTTTGTGAATTATTTTATCACCTGAATAATTTAATTATAGGAGATTCTCATCTGTACGGGGCTTCAACTTCCTTGCCAAAGATTTCTTTATTTAAAGATGATTCTTGAACAGAAGCAAAAAAAAATTGAAGAGTTTTGCTTTCTGTTGTATGTAGGGTGCATTGCCCCAAGCACACATCTGTCTCTACCTTCTTCCTCTTCATGTTCTAATCATACCTTTAAATAAATTCTCTACCACTGCTGCTAGCATTTTTAAATTTAGCATGCTCTGGGCTTTTGCTTTTTGGGCACCACTTCTGGCAAGAAAGCTGAACTAACTACCGGTATATTCTTCCTCTTTCCATCATTTATTTTTATTATTTTTCTTGGAGATAAAACACTTGATTTCTTCAGTGCTTTCACCTTTTTTTCCTCATCAAGATTATTTGGATCTGTGTATAGTTTCATTCTTTTAGAATCATTTAATTATTCTAGAACCCTTTTAGATTCAATAGTCATTTCATCAGATCTATCACATTCCTGAATGTTTTAAAATATTTTCCTAAAGTTTAAGACACGTCAAGAGTATACCCAGCATTCAGTCCCTAACTTTATCAAAAATTTCCATCACTTCCACATGTTTTTCTGATGCTACAAATAAAAAAGCAAAGAAAGTTCCTGCCTTCAAGAATCACATGGAAGTAAGAAAAAAGAAGTTGAAAAATATGGTCAAAGAGTAAGAACACAAAGAAGCCAATGGGGGATGATATGTGAGCTACACAGAAGTCCAAAATTTACTTATTATAAGCACTTACTTGAAGAAAGTTAGGCAACTTTAGACATGAACATGGAACAATATCATAAGAAATTAAATTTAGTATAATCTGACAGGAAATAACCAGTTGTTCATGTGGTTGTCATTTATGGTTAGACCACCAATTTCTTAGAAGAAAAATTAAAATTAATACTAAAGTTAGAACTTTTCTCACTCACCTTTTATTCTGTTTCCTTCCCTTGTTTAATTATTTCCACTTTACCCTGTGTATATATTACTTTATATAGTTGTTTTCATGTTGTCTCCCCCTTAGACAGTAAGCTCCTTTAGAAAAGGTACCTTTTTATCTTTCTTTGTAACTCCAGTGCTTAGCACAGAGCTTTGCACATAGTTCATATTTAATAAATGTTTATTGACTATTTGCTGAGAATATTGGGAAAATTGCATCAATCTCAATATTTCAGAGGCTCCTAAAATGAGATCATAATCATTATGTATACAAATATATACATTTGCAAGAAAAATAAAGAATGGACAGTACCCTCTACCAAACTTATAATGGCCATCCTTTCATTTCCCACACAGCTGCACTGCTTTGGACTTCATCATCATGTCCCTGTGCTTCTCGCCCATCTTTCCCTTGTCTACTTTAGCTTCCTTTTGTATATCATCTTTTCTTGTTATATTATAAGTTCCTTGAGGAACTTAAATCTGCTAGAGATGCATAGGAAGTCAAGGACAAGATTTGTACAGAATGGAAAGACTTGAATGGGCTGTGATCTGCAAGATGAGAGGATGTATCCACACTGATGAGAAGGTACAGTCATTTAAGTATCAAAATTACATCAAATATTAGCTTACATCTATTACATTAAATATTAACCCACCTACCATCAATATACAATTTAGTTGTCTTAGGCTTCACATGGATGGACAAAAATAATTTTGTCCAAGAGGTTACACATCTAGTTCTTTTCCCTCATACAGAAGAAGGTAGACCTTGTAGCTGACTCTTTCCCTGTAGTAATAAAATTCCTGATATATTCAATGACTTTCCCATTTCTCAAACCTACATGGTAACAAAAGGTCACCCAATTTGGCTCTGGTTCCCTATGTACTCTGCAAGGTAATGTGGTTCTAAAAAAAGAAAAGTTTAACTTAAAGGTCAAAATACAAAAATCTATTTTTTCTGACCATAAAATATTGAATAATTCCTTAAATTCATGGCCCATTGCTTCCTGAGTCCAAATGGTTCCAAAAAATTCATTGACTTAATAACTATTTTTTTTTGTATCAAAGACTTTGATGAGCTGTAATTCTAAAACAAAACTGAGATCTAAAGCCTGTCCCAGTACTCAAAGGTATTCAAAACTTGGTCAAGACAATCATTTCATTGTAAATTAAATCACACATTGTAATGGTAATAGGAATTTGAAGATTTTCCCTGTGCCTTTATAGACTTAGGTGAATTTGAGGATCCTTCCTGATTTGAAAATAAACTCTGGACCCTAATAGGCTGAATGTGGTCACATGGAGTCTGTGGTGGGAGTCTTGTTTTTCAGGAGGCACAACTTTTGTTACTTTGTAGTTAAGTGGGTCAGAAGGGTTGTGATATTCTCTGACCCTGGAGAAGGCTATATATACTTCTGAGGTGAGGTTTTGCTTTGGGGCTCACTTTGGAAAGATCCATATGATTTCGTCAGATGAAACTCTGGGCAGCCTTTGAGCCTTTGGCTTTGAAAATTCAGATGTTGGTGCTTCTCTCTCTGGTAGCTAACTGTATGTATGTAATGGTCAGACAGCTAGAAGACTTGTCTGTTGGCCTGCTGAATTGTGTTATTTTCTCCATCTGTATTTTTGTATGCTTGTAATTTTCTCTGAAATTCAAGGTGCTGACTTTTTCCCCTAAACTAGGTAAATGATATATATTTGATTAAAGTAAGATTGTTAATGCTTTTTGAGTTGCTTTTCTATAGAAAAACAGACCCAAGAACCTGTGCTGGCAGCCATCCTGGATATGCTAGGGTGCTTGCTGCTACATACATGTATGTAAGTAACTGTTTTAAATACTCTTTATCAGTTCAGGGACCAATTATTTTATAAACTAGAGATCTTATAGCAATGTTTATGAAGCATTTCTGTAAATTGAAAGCAAAAATATACCTCCCATTTAAAAATCAGAGGTGAGATCCTATGGGGTAAAAGAAACTTTCAGACTGAATTGGAAACTTTTGCAAGGAATTGTCTAGCTCTGTGGCATTATATTACTTAACTCTGTATACACACATGCACACACACACACACACACATACTTCTGAGATGTAGTATATACTCTAACCTGAAAATTCTACAAGTTCCAGTCATAAGATAAATTGATTCCATATTTTATCAGCTATATAAACTCAAAATTCAGGGTGTTTACACAAAGCAAAGTATACTTCTAGTTTTATTATGGCAGAATATTATTCCTGGGGGAAGAAGCTATTTTTTATTTGCTTGTGTATCCCTGGAACATTGCCTGTCACAGAATAGGTGCTTTAGAAATGTTTCTTCAATTGGAATTTATTTAATAGTACCTATTGATCTAAGTGACCTTAGTTATGAATTCTTTTCCCAAGTTTTGCCATTGACAAATGTACAAAGGATCTGTGATGTAGGAAGAGGAACTCCCAGTATTGAAACTCCCTCTACCAACACCAATCAGGACTTAAATAAATCTTAAGGAGTTGCTTGATGGTCAAGATGGCTAAAGCCAGACAGCTAGTAAATAGTTTGGATAGGATTTGAACCCAGACTTTCTTGAGCACAAGTTCAACATTTGTGCATAACCTGTATTCTCCTTCTTCTATAAAGCTTTCTTGGATCCATTTAATTGTTATTTCTCTTTCCTTCCTCAAATTATCTTGCATTGTTTTTATTGGCATACATATTATATCTCTCAGATACTTGCTACATAACACTGTCTCCAAGTCTTGCCATTTACCTGGAAACTAATAGCTAATATTTAAATAGTATATATTATTTCATTTGAGCCTCACAATCCTGTGAAATAGGCATTATTATAGATTTTATAGATTGATAACTTAAGATTGAGATGTTGTAATGTGCCCCCCAAAAGCCACACAGATAGTGCCTTCTATCTCTTAATTATTTCCATCTTATCCTGTCAAAAATTTGATTGTATATATTTATTATCTCTCCCATTACAGTGTGACTTCCATGAGGAAGGGACTGTCTCTTGTCTCTTCTTATAATTCCAGTACTTAGCAACAATACCTGGCATATATTTAGTTGCTGTTTAATCGTGATTCTTGATGACCTCATCTGGGTTTTCTTGTCAAAGATACTAGAATAGTTTGCTATTTGCTTCTCTGTCTCCTTTTATAGATGAGGAAACTGAGGCAAATAGGGTTAAATGAATTACCCAAGGTCACACAGCTAGTAAGTATCTATTTTAGCTAGTAAGGTCCACCACAATCTCATTCCAACCTTAAGAGCTGGAACTGGAGTCAGTACTTAAGAGTCAGAACTGGAGTCTGAATCCTGCCTCAGAAAGTTACCTGCCATGTGACTCTGGGCACATCACTTGACTTCTCTCAGACTTAGTTTCCTTATCTAAAAAATGTGGATAATAACAGCACCTACATCATAAAGTTGTTGCATGGATTAAATAAGATCATATGTGTAAAGCACCATATAGATTTTTATTATCATTTTTGTTGTTATTATTATTTCTAGCTTTATTATACATTGCCCTCTTTTGTGCAATCAATAGTACAAACAAACTAGACTAACTTCTCCCTGACCTAGATTTTCCATTTCCTCTCTCTGAGCCCTAAGTTGAGTCCATCCCCCATATCTAATAGATCCCTTCCTTTAAGTTCAGGGGCCTCCTTCCCTCTCTGACTCAATTAATTGTTACTTCCTCAAATCATTTTGCATGTTCTTACTAGTGGTATTCTATCTCTTGGGAAGAATGTAAGCTTTTTAAAGGCAATAATTGTTTGGGGTTTTGCCTTTGTAAGCCCAACCTAGCACATTGTCTTTCGTATTGCAGGCATTTAATAAAGATGTGTCAAATTGAAAAAGAGGTCATGACCTTGCTACTTTCTCTACCCTGCTGTGGACATATACTATGTTTGGTCTTTAACAGAAATAACGTATTATGCATATTTCAAGAACTTAGTACAGGTTGTGAACAAAACTAGAAACTGATTAAGTATTTGTAGTTTGGTTAATAGGCAAGGTAACAAACTTTGAAGAAATCAAACTACCCAAGGAGAAACAATAGACTAAAAAACTGCTGAGGAAGTTGAAAGATTTATGATTTACTAATAAATTAATCTAGACAGACTCCTCTAAGAAATAAAAATTAAATATAAGATTCATGATGAACCATTTAACAGGTATCTTGAAAAGTTGACAACACATTAGCTGATTTCCACTCACTAGTCAATGACATTTTTAAAGAACCTGAGTTTAACTCACTTCTTCCTTGGCTATCTTCACCATCATGGAAGGTAGTGTTCCTTTCACCTCCTTGCCCACCCCCTATTCTAGGATATTTCATTCATCAAAGAATAACTCAAATTATCTTGATCTAGGAAACAGTTGCCTTAGCTACAATTTTTAGCTTGAACATCAGGAGGACATAATATGATTTCAGCAAATTCAAGGGAGCTGATATCCTGGACAGAGATGAGAAAATGAGAATCTCTGCTGTGCCCCTATTCAGAGAGCTATCTTGCTATTATTGGTCCCTTTCTAAATCTATTCTGAGAAATGTGGAACATTTTAGCAATGAATAGGCCATGGAGTCCTAAGGCAATGGCTCTCCAAAAGCATTTGGTAGAGGCAGCTAATGAAAACACTACAGCAGTATTACTCAGAAAACTGGCATAGATATTCTGAGATATTTTGGGACTGACAGGAAAAGTGGAAAAAGTAAAAGAAAGAACTGGAGAAACAATGGAAAATTTAAAATAATCAGCCAGTTCATGAAATATGTCATTACAATGAATTTTCTTAGTACTATAGTTCTAATTACTTTCATATTTTTATTATTGTTGATTTACAAGAGACAATAGATTAATATCAATCAATCAATATGGAAATCAAGAAGTAATTTAACCATGGGATATATCCTTGAATATTCAAATGAATCAATGATTTAAACGATTTGGATATTCCCTCCAAAGATGCTTATCCAAACTCAGTCATGCCTGGCCAATCTGTTCAACTCTTGCCCATATCCTTCCACAAGCTGTCACATGAGGCACACCCAATATGCTGGGGGCTTTCTTCCCTTTTTCCTGACATCCCAAAACTACCAACTAAAGCACTCACACAATGAGAGCTCTGATTATCACTCTCACCATGTGATTTAGACTATCATTTTTTTGTTCCTACATTTCCTTGATGACATACATCCTTTATTCCAATTCTTTTTCAACCATGAAATAACCCATTATCTGTTATGCCACACAAAAATGGGTCTGACTTGCCTTGAAGTCTTATTAGGCATTTATTGAGGTATATAATCTTGTAATATGGTAATTGAATCTGAGGAATGGTATGAATGTTCCCATATAAAAAAGAAAGCAATAAAAGAGTTTGGGGGTTTTTTCCAGAGGGAGTGGTTAGAGTCAGAGGGAAGAAAGATTAAGTGGGATTATATTAAATGCAGGAAATAGGAACTAATGTTACATATACTATAAACAATTTACTTCAATAAAATTATTTTAATTTAATCATATTTAAATTTTCTTTTTATTTAAACCCACTGAGCTTTCCATATGTAAGAATACTTTTTTATAAAAAAAATTGTGAAAATGAGTTATAACATTGAGGAATTTATGAACAGCAAAAGATCTTAACCAGGGCTCCACCAGACCCCAAGGGGCTTATAGATAGATCTCAAGAGGATTTTAAATGGAAAAAATCACCCTTATTTTCATTATCCTTTAACAGAAAATTAGAATTTCCTTCAATTTTTTAAAATGTTATTCTCAGAAAGGATCCAAAGCTTCACCAGCCTGACAAAGATATCTAAAACACAACAAAAGGTTCAGAACTCCTGATCTAGCCCAATCCCCTTATTTCAAAGACAAAGAAAATGGGATTCAAAGAGGAGAAGCCCTGGTAGAGTTGGAATTAAAACACCCAAAGTCCATTAAATGTGACCAATATTCATTTTATATATATAAAACTCATATAGCAGGTACCCATTAAATGGTTTTTGCTCATGATGATAAACCAAGTCTGATCCTCAACTCCATGCTCTTTCCACTGTATCACACAAAAACACTCTGTTCTGTAAGTCTGTGGTCTGTGGTCTGAAGTCTGTGGCTTTCAAAGCAGTGGTTCGTGGCATATTCCCAAGGAACCATTCTGAGGCTGGCATTTCTTTCTCCACGTAGCAGCCATTTACAGGACTTGTCTTCAATACAACCACACCTTCAATCCAGTCATTTTCATCAAACCCTTTAATCCTACCCCCTACTGCTGCTGTTTAAGCTCCTAATTTCTCCTCTCCCCTGATACACTCCCCTTCTACTACAGGCATCAGTTTCTAATGGCAGTTATAATCTAGCCATGGCCTAGGCAGCCACAACAACAGGGATTCAAGTGCCATTGAGAAAAGCCTCACCCCCACTTACAGCACACTTCTCTCTTGCCCCACAGATACTGAATAAGAGCCCCACTCTACCACCTTTTTATTTTGGATGGGACAGAGGAAGTCCTACATAATTCGACTTGTAGTGTGCACCAAAGGTCTCATTAAATCATTTTTTCCCTCAAAATTTGATTCTTTCTGAGTTAACCCATTACTATAGAGGACATCACAATCTTTCTAGTCTCCCAGATTCATAATCTCAATGTAATATTCAAATCCTCATTCTCCATCACCAAACATATCCAATCAATTGTCAGATCTTGTCATTTCTATCTCAGCACTTCTCCATCTGACCTTTTCTCTCCACTCAGTCAACACTGAGTTCAGGTTCTTTTCACCTCTCCCCTACAATATTACAATAAGAAGAGGAAGAGAACAAGCATTTATTTTTTGCAAGGTACTGTGCTAAGTATTTTAAAAATATTATTTCAGTTGGCATTCACAACTCTGCAACTTGAGAAAACTAAGGCAAACAGAGGTTAAGTGACTTACCCAGGGCTGTTCAGTTAATAAGGGTCTGAGGCATGGTTTTCTTGGCTACAGGCCCAGAGCTCTATCCACTGTGCCACCTAGCTGCTTCTAACTGCAATAACCTAATTTATCTCCTAGCTTGAAGTCTCTCTATTCTACATTACAGCCTAATTTTCCTAAATACTAGATCTAACTATATCACCACCTACTCAATAACCTCCAAGAGCTCCCAATTACCTCTAGTATCAAATATAACCCCAAATATAAACTCAAAACATGAGTAGAAAATAAAGGTATGATACCATCCATTAATCAGAACCACATAAAGGATAAGTAGTAGATTTATACTGAAAACTTCATAAATAATAATTAGATTTATTCAATGTTTAATAAATTATTTAATTTTTAAAGTTTATTTAATATTTAATAAAAATATTTAATATTTAATATGTAATAAATAGACTTATACTGAAAACTTCAATCTGATGGGTTGAAAAGAGATAAAATTTACACATACTGGGTTTGCATTGTGTATGACAAATATTTACACCTAGAGAAACATGACTCTTGCTGAAAGGCATTTACTCACTGGTCATGGCTTATCATCTGTTAATATTGTGCATCTTTTAATTAAAATATAATTTTTAAATAATATTTACTTGATTAATCAGATACATTGACTAAATTACTTGAATAACTAATTAATTAAAAGTATTATTTATAAATTCCCTTATCCCTCCAGGATATATAGACTATTTCAAAAATAACAATGCATACTTAAACACAGAGCTGTCATTCAAAATATCAAAACTAATATTTTAGGGAGAATAAAAACTTTTTAGAATAAAAAATTTTAAACTGTTTATTCCATCTCTCATCCTTTTTAATTTGCATTTGTGTGCATTTTATACCACATAATGTTAATAAAATCTATGTATATGTCATATAAATAAGTATATTGAGTATTATAATAAAAATACTACTTATGATAGGGGAGTACAATAAGGAGAGCTTGGAGACCACTATTCTAACTAGTTGTTTCTAAATATTCTCCTCAGTAAAGGACAATGAAGGGTGGGGGTAGGTCATCATGGGGTGTCCTCCTAGTTCCCTTGGGTAGTCAGTGATTACAGAACCACTATCCCGAGGGTCACTGGGGAGTCATCAAGGTTGGCACTGAATTTGATATTTGCCCCAGTGTGTCTTGGTGTAATGTCATGCACAGAAGCTTTCCAGAATAATGTTACTGTGAACAGCTTTTTAAGGTTCTGATTACTCAGTATAGTGATCACTCTGTTTATTCCATAACAAATCAAAGCAAAACTTTCACAGAGAATCAAGGTACAGCATTCACAATATTACAACTTATTGCAGAAAATCACAATATAATATTCACAACATAGTCTCAAAGTAAAATAGTCACTCTTAAGTTAACTCAATTAGTCCCTTATCAGTAGTCTCAAAGTGCAATAGTCAAATTCCACTCACGGGGCAAAGTCTTGATTAACTCAATCAGTCAATTATCAGTAGTTTCTAAGTACAATAGTCAAAGTCTTCCACTCATGGGGCAAAGTCTTGATTAACTCAATCAGTCACTTATCAGTAGTTTCAAAGTACAATAGTCAAAGTGCTCAAAGTACAATCAGTCACTTATTCAGAAAAGTCTTACTAAGTATCATACACAAAACCCTCCACCCCTTAGGTCACTAGTAAACAATAATTGCATAATTACTCAGTACCCAAAGAGAAGTATTTTCATCTTGACTTGGGGCCTATTCGAAGATTGCCTGGATCCCCTTCCATGGTCCCAGATTCTACCTGGAATCACCAGACTGTCACCTGGGTTCAATGGCAGACAGCTCCCATTTCCTTGACCAGCTCTCTGGGCAGGTCCTGCTCCACACTGGCATTCACAGGTCTGGTCCATGTCAGATCCTTCACCATTTCTGCTCCAAGGAACTCAAGGCTCAACCAAGCCACAAACAAACAAAGTCTAAGCATCCCAGTCATGCTTCAGTCACCTAGCTTTGTTAATAAAGAACAAATCATGTAATACTTGGAAAAAGTTCTTCACACAGTACCTGACACATAGTAGGTTCTATAGAAATGCTTATTCCTCTTCCCTTTTGCAAAATGGTGATAATACCTATAATACCTACCTTGTGGGAGTTGTTATAAGACTCAAGTGAAAATGTTTTCTGAATTTTGAAATACTATATAAATATCACTACATATATAATATATCTAATAATATAAATATATGCATATGCAGTAAATTTGTATATATCATATAAATATCAATATAAATAAATCTCTTTATATATAGTGATATGTCTCACTGTATAAATATCATTGTTATGTATAGATGAATCAAGCAAAAGACTTAGAGTTCATCTGAGGCTGATCTTCCCATGAGGATGGACATAAAGTCTCATTAGAGAACAGGTGACTTGACCTAAGTACATTGGACCTTCTGATGAATTCATTCTAATAGCTTTGGGTGAAATTTTGTGCCTAGGAAGCTCATGATATATAGAAAACCCAATCAAGGTGAGAGATCAACCAGGTAGCCAGATTAAGATCATCTTGACAATCCATGTACAAGAATATGGGTGATGATGCAGCTAAAACTAATTAAAATTAAGGGAAATGGGAGAGGGTTTTACTTATTAGATATTCCCTTAAACAATGAAGTCATAGATCTTGGAGCAGGTAATATACATTAAAAAGTTATGAATAGGGGTGGCCAGGTAGCACAGCGAGTAAGAGCACCGGCTCCAGTTTTGGGATGACCTGGATCAAATCCGGGCTCAGGTACTGAGCACCACACCCAGAAATAACTGGCCATGTAACCTTGAGCAAGTTACTCAACCCTGATTGCTTTAAAAAAAAGTTATGAATAACATAATGACATGATAAAACATGTAAAAGAGAAATTAATCTGAAATGGATTAGAGTAGTTCTCTAAGGCAGTGGTATTGGGAAAAGAAAAGAAGGAATGGATACAAGAAATATTGTGGAGGAATAGAATTTGAAGATGATTTAATATGGGAGATAAGGGAGAATTGTCAAAGATAACACCAAGGTGAAGATCAATGCAATTAATTCCCATTAACCGCTATCAGCTTATGTTCTGACACTGAAAGATGATAGGCCAAAAAATTAAACTCTGAAAACTTGCTGCTTTGTCTATTCTAGGTAGTCTCTCTATAGAAAAGGGAAGGTACTCTGAAAGTTCATTTTTATTTCAATATTTATTTCATTCCATTCCTATAAAAGGAATTATGCTCTATATACACCACTAATGTTCTGTAACCAACTGTTAACAAATACAGGCTGAAAAAAATAATTTTCTTTCATTGTATTTTTTTAATTAGTAAGCTATGCATTAAATTAACTAGGGAGTGAGCTGAGTGGTCATTCCAGGAACAAAAAGGTCAGTCCTGTTGAGTGTGATCTTAGACAAAATCATTCCATGCCTCACTCTCTCTGTTCCTGTAGGAACAAGCAATTAAAATCTGGAAATGTATTAAATTTTATGACTATTCTGATGGCCCCAGGCCTTCCTGATAGATTAGATTAAAACCACCATGACAGAGTATGAATATTATTATAGTGCTAACAAAGTACAACAAATAGTCCTTTATTCCCATCTTCATAGGGAAGCTGGTAACCTTGCTCATTACTAATGAGATTCAGACAACCAATTATGTAATGTGACTAAATCATATATATTTCCATAAATCATTCTGAGTTGTATATATAACAAGAGACAGAGTCTTGTTAAATAATGCATTATTTGATAAGGTCAAAGTCTTGATATTTTCCTTATTGAGACCATGGTTCTAAAACCAATTTACAATTTATTTAAATTTGCATTTATAATTCAGCTTATTGAACAGAGGTGAAAAATATACTTTCTATCAATAACTAAAATCATTATACATTTGTCTTTGCCTAAGGCAAAATTATAACCTATAACCTTCTACATATAATTGGGACATTGTTACTTAGTCATAATCAGCAATTGTTGTCTCTAGTTTAAGGCAGTAAAGGACAATATGGGGAACATTATGAGTTTCCTTTGCTGTAAAAAGTGACTGGCTATTGCTGGTAAGCACTGAAAGAAGTGGAAAGAAGGCATAGTAATGTCATTGGTGTTGTTTTCCATCCTGTGTACTAGAAGAGAAGCAATAACATCAGGAGGGTTATGTCTTGACATGCCCATGGATTGGATTTAAGTGAGGAAGAGCTACACAAAGTTGCCAGCCTCCACCATGATCATCAAAGTCCAGTGTCAATACAAAAGTTAAGGGAGGCAGTGCAAAGATGGATGAAGGCAGGGACTCACCTGAGACTTCACCCAAACCACTTAAGATGCCTTTAAAATATAACTCTAAAGGAATTCTAGAGCAGCAGAACCCATAAAAAAAATTTCCAGCCTAAAATGATTTACAAGATCATAGGAAAGGTCTGTTGCACCAGGATGACAGAGGAGCACAGACCAGCTGCTCATACCACACCAGCACAGCCCTGGACACAGCAAGCCGAGAGCAGGTCTTAAGGTGACTGAATCACTAGCAACACTGGTGGTTTCCAGGCCACTCAGCTCATAGATGCCAAAGACAATTTAGTAAGTCAGGAGAAAGGGGCGATCACACCTGAGTGAGAGTGGAGCATAGTGTAGTGCAGATTACAACAACACAGCCCCAGCCATAGCAGACCCTGAGCAGGCTTTGTGAGTGAATGAATCAACCATGGCAATGACAGGGGCTGCTTATGGAGTTCAAAACCCACAGACATTAAAGTGGTCGAACAACTGGACAAAAGGAGATTACAGTAGTCTTTTTGCTGGTGCTAATGCAGGACTAGTGCTTTGCCCACACTTGAATCCTGGTCCCAGTCCTGGGCGGCAGTCCTAGAGCAAGGAGGAGCACTAGCATGGCAGCGTTTGCTGCAGCAGTGGACAGAGGACTCCTCTTAGTTTCAGGGCAGAAAAGAATTTTTGTGCTCACTCACAGATGGGAGCACAGGCCAAGAAAGAAGTAAATACCTCTCCTTGGATCATAACACCTTGGAAAAATTGAAAACTTGCAGGTTCCTAGAATTATCTCTGAAAATAGTGGCAAAAAGCCCCTGAATCTTGGGACAGTTTTCCCTCCACCCCAGAGGCAGAGCCCTACTTAAAAAAAAAAACAACTATGAAAAGTCAAGTAATAGTCTGGAGAAATGAGAAAACAATGGGAAAAAACTCAGACTGTAGAAAGTTATTATGGCATAATAGTAATAGAAATTTGAAGATCCTCCCTGACCTTTAATTAGCCTAAATTGAACTTGAGGACCTTTTCTGATTTGAAAACATACTCTGCCCCCTAATAGACTGTGTGTGCTCACATGGAGCCTGTGGTGGGAGGCTTGTTTTTTCAGGAAGGCATAACTTTTGTTACATTGTAGTCAAGTGGGTCAGGAGGGTTGTGATGTTCTCTGAACCTGGAGAAGGCTATATATACACCTTTGAGGTGAGGTTTTGCTTTGGGGTTCACTTTGGGAAGAGTTGTGTGATTTGGCCAGATGATCCTGTGGGCAGCATTTGAACCTTCAGTTTTGAAAAGCCAGATATTGGTGCTTCTCCCTCTGGTGAGACAACTAGAAGCTCTGTCTGTTAAATTGTGTTATTTTCTCTTGTAACCTCTGTTTGTATTCTCTGAAGTTCAGGGTGCTGACTTTTTCCCATGAACTAGGTAAATGATTATAATGTCAAGCAAAGGCAACTTCCAAGGTTTGGAATACCAGCATAGTAACTCTCCATTTATTCAGTGACAAATTAAGGCAAAACATTCACAGTACAGAGAAAATCAAAATACAGTGTTACTCAGTCATTTAGCAAGTTCTCAATTCAATCACAAAGTATAGAGTCAAAGTACCCCACCCCTGGCTAGTACATTCATGTAGTCAGTCACAAAGTCTCTCTTCTCAAATGGAGATTAGTTTCCAATCATAAACAAAGTACATTCATTTGGTCAGTCACAGAGCACAAAAAGTCAAAAGTTTCCCACCCCTGGATCACAACTCAATTACAATTATCATCAGTTACCACCAAGCACCTTCTCAAAAGGGGAAGTGGAGAGCACAAAGGCCATCTACCCCTATATCACAACAAGTTTATCATCACAACATTCAATACCCAAGAAGAGGTCTTTTCTTCATCTTGACCCATGGCAAGTTCTCAGCAATCTCTGTTCCTGGGAAGACAAAGCTTAACAAAGCCACAGTATACATTGCCAGTGTCTTCATCAATTCACTCTCTGCCTTCAGAACAGTCTCAGGACCCCTGAAAACATCAGCAAGACCCTGCTCCAGGATTTCTGTAAACATACAACAAGAAAATCCTCCTTCAGGGCTTCTGAACTAACGGCAAGGTTCCAGACCCTCTGTAACAACAGCACTGTCCTTTACCAGCAGATGAATCTGGCAAAACAACATCAAAACAGACAGACAAAATACCAGCATTGCAGTCATGGCTCCTCAGTTCTTGGCAGATCCAGGTGGCAGCTCTCAAAATTCCTGGGCAACTCCAACTGTCCCTCAGCAGTTCGGGTGGCCTCAGCTGACAGTTTCTCTCTCTCTCTGTCTCTCTCTGTCTCTCTCTGTCTCTCTCTGTCTCTCTCTCTGTCTCTCTCTCTCTGTCTCTCTCTCTGTCTCTCTCTCTCTCTCTCTCTCTCTCTCTCTCTCTCTCTTTCTCTCTCTCTCTCTCTCAGCAACTCTGGCCCCTGTAATTCTCTCTCTCTCTCTGCCTCCACAATTCTGCTCCTCAAAGTTCTTCTGCCCTCCTCTGCTTGGGCCTGTCTCTAAATCCACCGCACCAGCTCCTCTCAGATAAGCCCTCTCTCTTCATATTAACAAGTACATCCCACAAGTGGGATTCACAAGGTCTGGGTTTCAACACTCAACCCAAAAACCAAGCCAATACAGGGGGATCTTTAAATTACATTACCATTACAATGATATATGTTTGATTAATTAAAGTAAGATTGATAACCCTTTTTGAGTTGCTTTCCTTTAGAAAAGTAGATCAAAGAACCTGTGCTAGCAGCCATTCTGGGTATTCTAGGGTGCTTGCTGCTACATGTGATAACAAGAAAAATCAAAATACACACTCAGAAGAATGTAACAAAGTGAAAGTGCTTACCTGCAAAGCCTCCAAGAAAAATATGAATTGGTCTCAGGCCATGAAAGGTTCAAAGGGGATTTTGAAAATCAAGTAATAGAGGTAGAGGAAAAATTGGGTGGAGAAAAGAGAGTGATGCAAGAAAATCATGAAAAACAAGTCACACAGTTTGGCAAAGGAGACATACACAAAAAAAAAATTACTGAGGAAAATCACATCTTAAAAAACAGACTAGGTCAAATGGTAAAAGAGGTTCAAAAAATCAATGAGGAAAAGAATTGCTTAAAAAGCAGAATTGGCCAAATGAGCCAAAAGACCCTGGACTTCATCTTTCAAGAAATTATCAAGGAAAACTGCTTTGATATTCTAGAACCAGAAGGCAAAATAGAAATTGAAAGAGTCGACTGACCCTCTCCTGAAAGAGATCCCAAAATGAAAACTCTCAGGGATTCCACAACCAAATTCCAGAGTTCCCAGGTCAAGGAGAAAATATTGCAAGCAGCCAGAAAGAAACAATTCAAGGATGGTGGAGACACAGTCAAGATAACACAAGATTTGGCAGCTTCTACATTAAAGTCTTGGAATATGATTTTCTGGAGGGCAAAGGAGCTAGGATTACAACTAAGACTCATGTACCCAGCAAAACAGTTTAATCCTTCAGAGGAAAAATATATACATTCCATGAGATCAGTGATTTTTAAGCATTCTTGGTGGAAAGACCAGAGCTGAATAGAAAAATTGACTTTCAAATAAATACAACACTCAAGAAAAGCATAAAAAGGTAAACAGGAAAGGGAAATCATAAGGGACTTAATAGGGTTAAACTGTTTACATCCCTACATGGGAAGATGATATTAGTAATTCATAGGATTTTTTTCATTATTAGGATAGTTAGAAGGCTTATATATAGACAGAGGGTACAAGTATGTGTTGAATATGAAGTGATGATATCTAAAAAATAAAATTAAGGGGTGAGAGAGAGGAATGTACTGGGAGAAAGAGAAAGGGAGTGGTAAAATAGGATAAATTATTTCCCATAAAAGAGGCAAGAAAAAGTTTTTACAGTGGAGGAGAAGAGAGGGGAGTTGAAGGGGAATGAATGAACCTTCTGAAAACTGACTTAAAGAGGGAATAACATACACATTCAGTTGGGGGCAGAAATCTATCTTACTTACTGTACAGGAAAGCAGGAGTGGAAGGGTATAAGAGAATGGGAGGGGGAGGTGATAGAAGGGAGAACAGATTGGGGAGGAGGGTAGTCAGAAGCAAAACACTTTTGAGGAGGGACAGAGTGAAAGGAAAGAGGGAATAGCATAAACAGGGGGTGGGGATAAGACAGAGGGAAATACAGTTAGTAATAGTAACTATGAAAAATATTTGAAGCAAGTTTCTCTGATAAAGGTTTCATTTCTCAAACACATAGAGAACTGAGTCAAATTTATAAAAACAACAGCCATTCCCCAACTAATAAATGATCAAAAGATATAATCTGTTTTTAGATGAAGTAATCTATAACCATATGAAAAAATATTCTAATTCACTATTGATTGGAGGAATGCAAATTAAAACAATTCTGAGGTACTATCTCATACCTATTATATTGGCTAATGGGACAGAAAAGGTAAATGACAAATGTTGGAGGGGATGTGAGGAAAATTAGACATTAATGCACTATTGGCAGAGTTGTGAACTGATTCAACCTTTCTGTAGAGCAATTTGGAACTATGCCCAAGGGTTATTAAGCCATGCATACCCTTTGATCTAGTAATAGCACCACTAGGTCCATATTCAAAAAAAGATTTTTAAAAAGTAAAAGGACCTATATGTACAAAAATATTTATAGAAGCTCTTTTCTGAGGATAAAGAATTAGGAATTGAGGAGCTGCCCATTAATCGTGGAATGACTGAACAAGTTGTATTATGTGATTATGATAGAATATTATTATACTATAAGAAATGATAAACAGGATGCTCTCAGAATAACCTGGAAAGACTTGCATGGGTTGATGCAAAGTGAAATATACTGTGTACAAAGTGACAGCAATATTTGTAAGATGATCAACTGTGAATTACTTAGGTATTCTCAGTGATACAATGATCCAAGACAACTCTGAAGGACTTAAGATGAAAAATGCTCTCAATTCCAGAGAAAGAATTGATGATGTTTGAATAAATACTGAAGCATACTTTGTTTTTACTTTATTTTTCTTCAGTTTTTTGTCTATGTTTTCTTTCACAACAGGACTACTATGGAGATATTTTTTATGACTACATATGTATAACCTACATGGAATTGCTTGCCCTCTCAATGGTAGGGTGAGGAGGCAGTGGGGAGAGAAGAGAGAGAATTTGGAACTCAAAGTTTTAAAAACAGATGTTAAAAAAAATTTACATGCAACTGTGGAAAAATAAAATACTAGGTAAATACAAAAAACAAAAGCAAAAAAATAAGACAAAAGTAAGATGACTGACAATGCCCACAATGTAGGTGGGTATTGTCACCTTTCTAAATTAATGTATTTTTCAGGCCTCAGTTTATCTGAGACAACACCCATTCAATAAGTAAGGACTAGGTAAGAATCAAGACAAAAATGGCCATTAATGTTTGTTGCATTGAATTGGAAATTAATTTTTAAAAATATTTTCATGGAAAAATGTAAAAACCCCTTTAATTTTGTATATGTGCATAAATATATACATATGTATATATGTAATATAATCATCTTTTTAACTGTCAGGCAGTGAATAAATCAGCCTTGGAATAAGGAGGGCTTGCATTCAAAACCTACTTATGATGCATTCTGAGTTTGTGGCCAATTGAAAGTGTTTTCCCAGGCATTCTCTAAGACCATAAGTTACATTTGCCAATACCAATGAAATCATATATCCAGATTTTTTTTTAAGTAAATATGGAAGGTAAGGTCAACTCCTAGACACTGAGGACACACCTTGATGGGTATTACACATGACTATCAAATTTTCCTTTCTTTTATGCTTCCAGGAACCAAGATGGTGGAGTAAGTAGTAAATCATTCTCACCCTCCCTCAGAGGCCAATAAACCTCTGAAAGCCCAGAAAATATCACCCCAGGAAAATACCTGGAGCACACGAGCCAGCAGAAAGAGGTGTAGCAGACTTGTAGCCTAGGAATTTGGGGGATTAATAGTAAAGGCCCCTTTTGCTCTGGGGAAGGAGGAACAGGACAGAACCACAGGCATCCCAGAAAGCCAGCAGCAAGCCCCACCTCAGCAAACTAGGAGATCCTGAGCACCAGGATGGTGGAGCAGGCAAGCATCAACACCAGGACCCCCAAATGCTTCAGCATAAGCAGAGGAACCAGTAGATAACAGGTCAGAAAACCATCACATGGGCCGGCATTCTCTAGCAGCCAAATCTCCCAATTCTTCAGCACAAATCCAGGAAGCACGAGTCGGGGAGGCATAGCTCCAGGCTAACAGACATCCCCCCCGCAGCCAAATATTTGAGTGCCAAGTCCAGGTGAACCCGTGTCCCCCAGGGTCCAGGATCCCCACCCCCACAGCACAAAAACTGACCATGTATTAGGGCATAAAGAGCTCACAATCTAATGCACAAAAGCAGAAATATTAAATGCATCTTTTTCAGATCTTGATGTCATTTTTAAAATTACATGTAATAAAAGGCCATGGAAAGATAGACTAAGAATTCATTGGAAACTAAAAATCTAATTCTAAACAACAAATCATAGTAACAATCAATAATTTCAAGGGAATAACAAACTTATGGGATGCATAGGGGAAGTTTTGTATCTCTAAATGTTTACATGAATAAAATGGAGATGGAAGAGATCAATGAATTGGACATGCAACTAAAATAGCTAGAAAAAGAACAAATTTAAAATCCCCAATTAAATAATGAATTAGAAATTCTGAAAACTAATGAAGAAATTAATGACATCAAAATTAAGAAAACTATTGAACTAATAATAAATAAAACTAAGAGCTTGTCTTATAAAAAAACAATAAAATAGATAAACCTTTGTTTAATTTGATTAAAAAATAAAGAAACATCAGCATTAAAAATGAAAAGGGTGAATTCACCACCAAAGAAGAGGAAATCAAAACAATAATTAGGAGCTTTTTTTGCCCAACTGTATGCCAATAAATTTGACAATCTTAGTGAAATGGATGAATATTTACAGAAATATAAATTGCCCAAATTTACAGAAGAGGAAATAAAATACTTAACCCCATTTCAGAAAAAGAAATTGAACAAGCCATCAATGAACTCCCTAAGAAAGAATCTCCAGGACCAGCTGGATTTACAAGTGAATTCTATCAAACATTTAAAGAACAACTAATTCCAATACTACACAAACTATTTAGGAAAAAAGGTGAAGAGTGAGTCCTCCCAAATTCTTTTTATGGTACAAATGTGGTGCTGACACCCAAACCAGGAAGAAGCAAAAGAGAGAAAGAAAATTATAGACCAATTTTCCTATAGATGCAAAAATTGTAAAGAAAATATTAGCAAAGAGATTATAGCAACTTATCTTGAGGATAATACACTATGGCCAGGTAGGATTTATACCAGGAATGCAGTCCAGTTTCAATATTAGGGAAGTTATCAGCATAATTGACCATATCAACAATAAAACTAACAGAAATCATATGATTATTACAATAGAGGCAGAAAAGCTTTTGACAAAATTCAATACCCATTCCTATTTAAGAAAAAAAAAACACTAGAGAGCATAGAAATAAATGGAGTCTTCCTTAAAATTGCAACCAGCAGGGGGCAGCTAGGTGATGCAGTAAATAGAGCACTGGTCCTGGAGTCAGGAGGAGCTGAGTTAAAATCCGGCCTCAGACACTTGATACTCTTACTAGTCATGTGACTTTTGGCAAGTCACTTAACCCCAACTGCCCTCCAAAAAAAAGCAAAAAAAAAATTGCAACTAGCATCTGTCTAAAACCATCAGCTAGCATTACTTGTAATGGGGATAAACTAGAAGCATTTCCAATAAGATCAGAGGTGAAACAAGGATGTCCATTATCACTATTAATCAATATTGTATTAGAATTGTCAGGTTAGCAATAGAGAAGAAAAATAAATTGAAGGAATTAGAACAGGCAAAGAAGAAACAAAGCTATCACTCTTTGCAGATGTTATGATGGTATACTTAGAAAATCCTAGAAAATCAAGTAAAAATTTTTCTTAAAAAAATACACAGCTTTAGCAAAGCTGTAGGATATTAAATAAACCCACATAAACTGTCAGCCTTTCTGTATATTACTAACAAAGTCCAACAACAAGAGATAGAAAGAGAAATTCCATTTAAAGTTAATGTGGACATTATAAAATATTTGGGAGTCTACCTATCAAAACAAACCCAGGAACTATGTAAACACAATTACAAAACACTTCACACAAATAAAGTCAGATCTAAATATCTGGAAAAGCATCAGTTGCTCATAGGTAGGCCTAATATAATAAAATGACAATTCTATCTTAATTAAATTACTTATTTAGGGCCATACCAATCAAACAACCAAAAATTATTTATAGAGCTAGAAAAAACAATAACAAAATTCATCTGGAAGAACAAAAGTCCAGAATACTAAGAGAATTAATGAAAAAGAAATGTAAGGGAAGGTAGCCTAGATGTACAAGATTTTAAAATATATTATAGAGTAGCAATCATCAAAACTACTTGGTAGTGGCTAGGAAATAGAATGGTAGATCAGTGGAATAGCTTAGGTATGCAAGACACAACAGTCAACAACTTGCAATCTGATAAATCCAAAGACTCCAGCTCTTGGCCATCACTCAGTATCTAACAAAAACTGCTGGGAAAACTAGAAAATAGTGTGACAGAAACTAGGCATAGACCGACATTTTATACCCAATGCCAAGACAAAGTCAAAATGGATACATGATTTGGATATAAAGACTGATACTATAAACAAACTAGGAGAACAAAGAATAGTTTACCTGTCAGATCTATGGAGAATGGAAGAATTTATGACCAAACAATAGATAGAGAAAATTATGAAATGAAAAATGGAAATTTTTATTACATTAAATTGGAAAGGATTTGTACAAAGAAAGCCAATGCAACCAAGGGTAGAAGGGAAGCAGAAAGCTGGGAAACGATTTTTATAGCCAATGTCTCTGACAAAGGCTTCATGTCTAAAATATATAGAGAACTCAGTCAAATTTATAAGAATACAAGTCATTCTCCAACTGACAAATGATCAAAGGGTATATACAGGCAGTTTTCAGAGGAAGAAATTAATATTTTATAAATGCTCTAAATCGCTATGAATTAGAGAAATGAAAATCAACAACTCTATGGTACCACATCACATCTATCAGATTGGCTAACATGACAAAACAGGAAAATGATAAATGTTGGAGAAGATGTGGGAAAATTGGAACACAAATGCATCTTTGGGGGAGTTATGAATTAATTCAATCATTCTGGAGAGCAATTTGGAACTATGCCCATAAAACTGTACATACCCATTGACCTAGCAATATCACTTCTAGGGTGATATCCCAAAGAGATCATGAAAACAGGAAAAGAGCCCACATGTACAAAAATATTTATAGCAGCTCTTTTTGTGGTGACAAAGATTTGGAAATTGAGGGAATATTCATCAATTGGGGAATGACTGAACAAGTCGTGGTATATGAAGGTAATGGAATACTATCATTGTGCTATAAGAAATGATGAACAGGCAGACTTCAGAAAAACCTGGAAAGACTTATGTGAACTGATGCTGAGTGAAATCAGCAGAACCAGGAGAACATTGTACACAGTAACAATCACATTATGTGATGACTGACTTTGATAGACTTAGATATTCTCAGCAATACAACTCCAAAAGACTCACGATGGAAAATGCCATCAACATCCAGAAAAAGAACTTTGGAGTCTAAATGCAGATGGAAGCATACTATTTGTTCTCCTTTTGTTGTTTTGTTTTGTTTCTTCTTTCTCATGGTTCCTCCCCTCAGTTCTAATTCTTCTTTACATCATCACTAATGTGAAAATACATTTAATAAGAATGTATAAGTAGAGCCTATATCAGACTGCACACTGTCTTGGAGAGGGGGAAAGAAAGGGGGAGGAGAAAGTTTAAAACTCAAAACCTTATGAAATTGAATGTTGAAAATGAAAAATTAATTAATTAATTATATAAAATGTTTCATAAAGAAAAGGACTGAAATTTAAGGGAATATTCATCAGGTAGGAGAATGTCTGAACACATAGTGGTCCATGAACATAATAGAATATGATTATGCTCTAAAAATGATGAAAGAGATGTTTTTTACAGAAGTGGGAGCCAATGCATAGTGAATTGAGCAAAACTTATTGACAACAAAATTGCAATGAAAAATGTTTCAGAAGGACCTAAGAACTCTGAGAGAAACAATGGTCAACCATGTATCCAGTAAATCCATGAGGATACACAGTGTCCTCCTCCTTACAGAGCGATGATGGACACTCAAGCTGAAGAAAAAGATATTAATATAGAATTGTAAAGATATATTTGAAATCAAATTTTTTTCCTTTCTAAAATTTGTATAGATAAATAGATAATTTATATGTGTCAAAGATTTGCATGGATAGGTGGAGAGAGGTATACATGTGTGTCAAAGAATGCTAAGGTAATATTTCAGAAACCAGCATATTGTTGAGGGAAATGAGAGGGACAGATAGAGCACTGGGCTCAATAGGAAGACTTGGTATTCAAATTCAGCTTCACATACTTACTAGCTGTGTGACCTTGGACAAGTCACTTAACCTGTGTCTGCCTCAGTGTCTTCAACTATAAAATCAGGATAATCATAGCATTCGCTCCAAAGGTTGTTGTGAGGACCCAAAGAGATAATATTTATGAAGTGCTAAGAATAGTACCTGACACATAACAAGGAATTAATAAATTCTTCCCTGGAGGGGTGCCTACCCCAGAGTAAAGCTCCCTACAAGGGCTTTATAGTTTACAAATTGATTTTGCAGCTAGAACACTGGGCCTGGAGTCAGGAAGACTTGAGTACAATCTGGTCTCAGACACTTATAAATTGTGTGATTCTGGGGAAGTTGCTTTACCTCCATCTGTCTCAGTTTCCTCAATTATAAAATGTCATCTTTCTCCTTTGTATCAAATAGATAATATTTGCAAAGCACTTAGCACAGTGCTGGGCAGAGAGTATGTACTTAATGAATGTTTCTTTCCTTCCTTACTTCCTTTCACAACAGCCCAGTGAAGTGCGTGTCACAAGCATCATTATTCTCATTTTGCAGACTGGAAAATTGAAGCTCAAAGAAGTTATACCTTTCTGTGAAAAGTACTCAGATACCAAAACCTGATTCTCCTTAAGTTATTAACAAAGCTAAACATTACCCCTTATTTCTCCAGGTTTATTTGTTCACTACTGCTTCTCCTGAAGCAATGTTGGATTGGCTATTTCCCTGATTTCTTGTGTTTCCATTGGATCATTTTCCATTCCTTATAAATCATACATGCATACAAATTGAGTCTGTTATCAAAGGGAAAGATCTCCACAACCAAATCTCCCAATTATTCCCTACAAAAAAAATTGGCTTCAGGTAATATGAACTATCTCTTAGCCAAAGCTTATTCAGTATTTGGAGGTTCAGAAAGAAAGTGTGGGAGAAAAGAAGTATTAAGCTTGACTACCAGACTGAAGGTCTACAGAGACATTGTACTGACATCATTGTTGCATGTCTGTAAAATCTAGACAGTATACCAATGCCATGCCAGAAAATTGTACCCCTTCCATTTCAGTTGGAATGGAACATTCTGAGGATAACCTGAGGTATCAGATGTTGAGGTCCTATGTCAAGTTGAACTGTCAAGCATTCAAACCCTACTGCAGAGAGCAAAACTCCGATGGTCTGGTCACATATCCCAAATACCAAATCTATGTTTCCCTAAATGACTATTTCATGGAGAATTTAAAGAAGGCAAGTGCCCACAGGGAGGTCAGAATAAGTGGTACAAGGACACTCTCAAGGTCTCTATGAAAAATTTTAGTTTCCTTTGTAAGACATGAGAGACCCTGGCACAGGACTTCCCAGCATGGAATGCCCACATCAAACAAGGCACTATGTGCTTTATGAGCAAAGTAAAATCACAATAGCATAAAGGAAATGTGAAATGTGCAAATCTAGAGTCATGCCCAACCCAAATCTTCAAATGGACTATTTGTATCTGATCTATGGTAGAGTCTTCTGAGATCCTATCAGATTTATCAGCCACAGTTTTAAAAAATAATGCTGTATATTGACCCCCAAATCTTGTTGATATTGGTAATCCTTGAATACAAAGGAAAAACAATTGCTTTCCTAAGGGCAGCTAGCAGTTCTTCAGATAGAATGCCAAACCTGGAGTCAGGAAGACTCATATTCCTAAATTCAAATACAGCCTCAGATACCTACTAGCTGTTTGACCCTGGACAAGTCAATCACTTAACCTTGTTTGATTCAGTTTTCTTATCTGTAAAATGAGCTGGAGAAGGAAATGGCAAACCACTCCAATATCTTTGCTAAGAAGATTGCAAATGGGATCAGAAAGAGTCAGATATGACTGAAAAACAACTAAATAACAACAAAAATTGGTCTCCCGGTTTTATTTTATTTTCCTTTTAAAATCCTTCACAACTTTATTCCAATCTACTTTTCCAGCCCTGATATACATTATTCACCTTCATTCACTGATTAGCTAAACTGATCTTGTTGTTCCTTACACACAATTCTGCATCTCTCACCTCAATGACTCCACATGAAAGCACTGCCCATGCCTGCAATGCCCTCACTCCTCCTTCTCAGACTAGCTGTTTTCAAGACTCAACTAAATGGAGTTCTTTGTTGGTGAAGGGTCTTGTGGGAAACAGTTTTCCCAGCTGGAAGGAAAGACTACTGGATCATGTGAGGTAAGTGCTATACAAAATTGGGGGAAACTTAGGAACTTTTGATCTTTGTGGAGAGAAGAGTAATATAGGGTATAGACTCACACCAGTGAGCCAATTGCAAGTGAAGAGTGATGAATGTAATTATGGGCAGTTGGAGCTTTCTCTGGCTAGCTGACTCCCTCAAGGAGTGTTCATGGTCAAACAGATTTTTGTTTGCCTCACTGTGCAAAGGAGCTCTGCAGCTATTGGGACCTGGTGAATTTATCCACTCTCCATTTTCTCCCTTGCCCCTTATGTTAAAACTGCCCAAAAAGCAGTATACTTTGCTTCTCAAGAGTTCCAAATCTCTCTTTAAATCATGCGCAGATGGTATTTATACTTTCATAATGGATTTTGTCTCCAGCAGATTTTTATTGCTTTACTACTATTTGCTATAAAGGACTATACAAAAGGGAGATGGAAGGCGGAAGGCAAAAGAGAACCTGTGAGGCCAAATGCCAAAGAGTGGGGAACTTGTGGTCTTTGATTAAGGGAATTTTTTTAAGGTTCTGATTACTCAGTATCGTGATCACTCTATTTATTCCATAACAAATCAAAGCAAAACTTTCACAGAGAATCAAGGTACAGCATTCACAATATTACAACTTATTGCAGAAAATCACAATATAATATTCACAACATAGTCTCAAAATGAAATAGTCACTCTTAAGTTAACTCAATTAGTCACTTATCAGTAGTCTCAAAGTACAATACTCAAAGTCTTCCACTCATGGGGAAAAGTCTTGATTAACTCAATCAGTCACTTATCTGTAGTTTCAAAGTATGATAGTCAAAGTGCTCAAAGTACAATCAGTCACTTATTCAGAAAAGTCTTACTAAGTATCATACACAAAACCCTCCACCCCTTAGGTCACTAGTAAACTATAATTGCATAATTACTCAGTACCCAAGGAGAGGTCTTTTCATGTTGACTTGAGGCCTGTTCGCAGATTCCCTGGATCCCCTTCCATGGTCCCAGATTCTACCTGGATTCACCAGACTGTCACCTGGGTTCAATGGCAGACAGCTCCCAGTTCCTTGACCAGCTCTCTGGGCAGGTCCTGCTCCACACTGGCATTCACAGGGTCTGGTCCATGTCAGATCCTTCACCATTTCTGCTCTAGAGAATTCAAAGCCCAACCAAGCCACAAAAAAACAAAGTCTCAGCATCCTAGTCATGCTTCAGTCACCTGGGCTCCTGTCTCCTGTGCTCCAGCACTCTGGGGTGCCTGGCTCCGGATTCTGGGTTCCTGGGCCCCTGGCTCCTGGCTCCTGGCTCCAGCTCCTCGCTCTGGCATCCTGGCTCCTGGCTCCAGATTCTGGGTTCCTGGGACCCTGGCTCCTGGCTCCAGCTCCTGGCTCTGGCATCCTGGCTCCTGGCCTCCTGGGATCCTTTTCAGAAGAAGCTCCACCACCACCACAAGTTCTCAGGACTCAGTTCTCCATTCTTCTGTAGCTGCTCTGCCACCAGATCTTGGTCTCAAGGAAATTCTGACTGTGCCTCTCTGGGGCTTTTCTTCAGCCAACCCCTTCCTGTTACATCAGGAGACAGGAGTTCATACCTTCTGTTTCCCCAGCAGAGGCTTGATCAGTTACTAAGTGCTAAGTACCTGTTACTTTTGCCAACACAAAGGGATCTTCAAATTCAAAATTACAATGATCAAATGAGAAAATGTTTGTAAAGCAATTTGCACAATATCTAGCACATAGTAAGTACTATATAGTGCTTATTATTATTATCTGTCAACTATCTCTTTCCAGACAATATGACATTGGAAAAGGAATAGGAACTGTTTAGGGCTTCTTGTTGAGAGAAAGACTTAAAGTTCTCTCTCATAAGGATCAACATGAAGTCTTCAGCACATGGACATGCTATTGCTTCTGATCACTGTTGTGTCCAAAATGAGAATTTGTCCAAAATGAGAAAAAGAGAACAGAAAGACCAAGGATATGATTCACCAGAACATCTAGGAATAAAATCATTGCTAGGTTTTATATCTAGCAAATTAGGAATTACCCTTCAACTTAGAGACTAGGCCTACTGATATGTCAGACTCAAACTCATCTAATCCAATGCAATCTGATCCAAAAAACACTTATTAAGTGCCTGCTATGTGCCAAGTACTGTGATAAGCTCTGGGGATATAATTATTAAAAAAGAAAAATAGTACCCGCCCTAAAGGAACTTACATTAGTCAAAATAAGGCAGGAAAGGGAAAGGGAAGACCAAGAGCACTCAGCAAGGAGCTAAGAGAATAGGGGGTATGCAACATCATCTTGTTCCATGGAATGGAAATCAGGCATAGCAGCAGGTACAGAGTAGAGAGAGCCAAAAAATCAATTTTCTGCCCTCTATATAGGAAGGCATTAGGAGTAATTTGTTTTGCTTTCCAATAGCTTTCCAATAAGAAAGTGAGAAGGCTGAGGGAGATGGTATCAATCAGGGCTTGAGTTAGCTGCATCGTGATATCCTGGTGTGACCAGAAGTTATTATCTAACAGAGATACTGGTTCTGGTCATGATTTGGTAGGATCAATGTCATTTAGGAACTTATTTAAGTCTGAGTCCACTGTCCCTTGGGACCTAGGTCATATAAGATAGTAGAGGGGAGAATGTGTACCTGAGGTATTGGGGGTGAGTGTTTGTCCTCCTGTTGTTGTTATATCTGAAAAGTAAATATTCTTTTGTAAAAGCTTCAAAAAGGACACAGTCCTTGCAGGTGCTGATATAAGAAATAGAGGAATAGAACCTTAGATGTATGCACCATCACTGGATTCCATTTACAGAAGGGAATAAAAAAAAAGATTCAGAAGTATGCCACAAGGGGGCAAAGCCAAGATGGCAGAATAAAAACAGGAACTTGTCTGAGCTCTTGCTCTAAGCACCTCCAATACCTGTAAAAAAATGACTCTAAATAAATTTTAGAGCTACAGAGCACACAAAGTGACAGAGAGAAACAAATCTCCCATTGAAGGCATCCTGGTAGGCTGCCAGGAAAGATCTAAAACTGGGAGCCTAGCACAGCCCTGCATGAGCTACATGGGGCTAGACCTGGGGTGGCCCTCACCGACTGCCCAAATTGGCCACAGCAGACTTCAGGAGAGTGAATCACCAGAAGCTGTCGTGGTTTTCAGACTTCTCAACCCATAAACACCAAAGAGAAAGTAAAAAGGTCAATGGAGAACTCTGTTGGAATTGGGTAATAGAAGAGCGCGGTTTCGGCCCTGCCCCCGGGATGAGAGGTGGTAGATGGCATAGTGGCTGCAGCTCCTGCTGCTACCTCTGGAGTTCCTGGCCTACAGGTGCTAGGAAGACCAAGTGACCATTCAGAGGGTAATTGGTCTTGCTTTGACTTGCTTGGATCTGGGTTGTAGTCTTGGGTGGTGGTCCTGGGGTGTGGGCCAGGGTCCCAGAGCTTGTGGGGCTGTAGAGATGGTGCCTTCCTCATAGCTCAGACAACAGTTCTGACAACAACTGTGAAAAGCCAAGCTATTTAGGACACAGCTCCCTCTACTCTGGAATTAGAACTCTACCATGACAAAGAGCTCAAAAGTCAAGTAATTGACTTTTTTTTAATTGACTTGCAAGATGATCAAGCAGAGGAAGTACAATCAGACCATAGTATCCTTTTTGGGGGACAAAAAGGATCAAAATATAGAACCAGAAGAAAACAACAAAGACAAAATGCCTGCATCAAAAGCCTCCAAGAAAAATATGAATTGCTTACAGATCATAGAGGAGCTCTAGAAGGATTTTGAAAATCAAGTAAGAGAAGGGGAGGAGAATTTGGGAGGAGAAATGAGAATGATATAAGAAAATCATGAAAAGCAAGTCAACAGCCTGCTAAAGGAGACCCAAAAAATACTGAAGAAAATAACACCTTAAAAAAAAACTAATTCAAATGGCAAAAGAGGCCCAAAAAGCCAATGAGGAGAAGAATGCCTAGAAAGTCAAATTGCCTAGATGGAAAAGGAATTTCAAAAGCTCACTGAAGAGAAAAATTCCTTCAAAATTAGATTGGAGCAAATGAAAGCTAATGACTATATGAGAAATCAAGATGCTATAAAACAGACCCAAACAAATGAAAAAAAAATAGAAGGCAATGTGAAATATTTCACTGGAAAAACCACTGACCTGGAAAATAGATCCAGGACAGATAATTTAAAAATTAGTGGATTACCTGAAACCCATGATCAAAAAAAAGAGCCTAGACATCATCTTTCAAGAAATTATTCAAGGAAAGTTGCCCTGATATTCTAGAACCAGAGGTTAAAATGCAAATTGAAAGAATTCACCAATCACTTCTTGAAAAAGATCCCAAAAAGAAAATTCCTAGGAAAATTCCAGAGTTCCCAGGTCAAGGAGAAAACACTGCAAGCAGTCAGGAAGAAACAATTTGAGTATTGTAGAAACAAAATCAAGATAATACAAGATCTAGCAGCTTCTACATTAAGGGATCAAAGGGTTTGGAATATGATATTCCGGAGGTCATAAGAGCTAGGATTAAAACCAAGAATCACCTACCCAGCAAAACTAAGTATAATTCTTCAAGGAAAAATATGGTCATTCAATGAAATAGAGGACTTTCAAGAATTCTTGATGAAAAAACCCAGAGCTGAACAGAAAATTTCACTTTCAAATATAAGAAGCAAGAGAAGTATAAGAAGGTAAACAGGAAAAAGAAATCATAGGCAACTTATTAAAGTTGAACTATTTATATTCCTACATGGAAAAATGATAATTGTAACCCATGAGACTTTTCTCAGTATGAGGATATCTGATGGTAATATATAGGTGTATATATATATATATATATGTGTGTGTGTGTGTGTGTGTGTGTGTGTGTATGTATATGTATATATTCACATATGGGTATATATACATATATGTATATATTATATATGTATTGTATATAGTATATATTGTGTATGTGTACATACATATATGTATGTGTAGGGGCATATACGTGTGTATAAATACATATACATATGTGAGTGTGTGTGTGTACCTGTATATATGACAGAGGGCACAGGATGAGTTGAAAATGAAGGGACGATATCTAAAAAAGAAAATTAAGAGGTGAGAGAGGAATATATTGGGGGGAGAAAAGGAGAGATAGAATAGGGTAAATTATCTCATATAAAAGAGGCAAAAGAAAGCTGTTACAATGGAGGGAAAGAGCAAGAAGGTGAAAGGGAATGGATCAAACTTACTCTCATTGAATTTGGCTTAAGGAGGGAATAACATACACACTCAATTTTGTATCTTACCCTACAGGAAAGTAGGGGGGAAGGGGATGAGAAGGGGGATGATAGAAGAAAGGTCAGACTGGGGGAGAGGTTAGTTAAAAGCAAATACTTTTGAAAAGGGTCAGGGTCAAAGGATAAAATAGAATAAGTGGGGGGGGCGGGATAGAATGGAGGGAAATATGGTTTCACAATATAACTACTATGGAAATGTTTTGCGTAACTACACGTGTACAACCTATATTGAATTGCTTTTGTTCCTGAGGAGGGAAGAAGGGAAAAAATCCATAAATTAAAGTTTTAAAAACAAATGCTAAAAATAAAACTCATTTTTTACATGCAACTGGGAAATAAATATACAGGTACTGGGGTATAGAAATCCATCTTGCCCTACTAGAAAGTTAAGGAGGAGATGTAGGGAGGATAAAAGAGAGAACAGATTGGGGGAAGGGGTAATCAGTAGGCTTACAATTTGAGGTGGGGGTAGGGAAAAGACAGGGAGAAAAATTTGTAACTCAAAATCTTGTGGAAATGAATGTTGAAAAATAAAAATAAATAAATAAATAGAAATATAAAAAAAAAGAAGTATGTCACAAATGCTACTACTAAATATAATAAATATCCATCAGTATGGCAGCCATAATTTCTCAAGGAACAAAGAGAAGGAAACCAGGCAACCCTCAGAACCTCAAAGAGACTTTCAGGTAGTAACTAGATCATTAATTGACTGACACCCTTAAGATTGCAAAGTAAATGTCTAATACCTGAATCAAATCATCTAATCCATTCATCAAAATCCCATGGCCAAAAGAAAACAAACCTTTGATTTCAATGAAGAAACTTTGAAGTGTAGAAATAAAAGCAGACAAAACTAGTAACCAGTATATAAATATTCATTGTCAACTTCAGGAGACCTAATTACTATTTTGATACTGACTAATCAGTAACAGCAGATGATCAAACTTATTTTGATGGTCAAAATCCAGGTAATCAGCAGGATATAGAAAAACACCAGCTTTATACCCACCCAAGAGCTTATGAGCTGCTCTCTGTTGTACCCTCTCCCACCCCAATATCCTCATTTCAGAAAAGCCAAATTATAATTTCAAAGGATCTAAAAAATTTTTTCCATATATCAAAATATTGAGAGGTAGAAGAGACTTTCAGACATCTGTTCTAAACCTTTTCATTTTACAGAAGGGGACACTGAAGCTCAATAGACATTAACCTTTGTTTTCACTCACCTTATACAATCCTAACCATAATCAGCCCCTTCTCAGCAAAGTAGAATCTGAATATATCAGCCCTCTCTGCTTCTATATGACCAGAAGGGGGGCCTAACTCCACAAACAGATGGTAGATGAAGAATATCTATTGTCCCTATTATGACATGCAGTTAGATGAATGACCTATAGCTCTAATCTTCCAGGATAGATGATACCACTTCACCCCCCACTCTAGCCATAACTAATTCCAGGAGATTTTTAGCCAATAAGTACTTGAAGGCACTATCCTTTTCTAGATTAGTCAAGTCCTTCCTGTCAGGTGACCCATCACTAATGGTATGGACAACATAGTGTTGCCAAACAACGAAAGAAGAAAAAATGCCTCAGGGCACTTGCTATAGAGAAAGTGCCCTGTTCCTGATGTATATTTGACAAACTTGACCTAGGTTGAGTTTCCCAGAAATGGGACATATGGAATTTTCTTTCTATAAAATCTTTAGATCTTTCCAACAACATTTGTTTATTATGATATTTGGGAGAATGCTTTATAGTGAATTTAGAGATAGACATGTTTAAAAATAAAATAAGATTTTTTTAAAGGTGAGTAGAGTTATGATATTCACTAGGTAGGCAGCTAGGTGGTATAACAGACAGAGCACTGGGAATGGAGTTAGGAAAACTGAATTCAATTCCTGTCATAGATGATTACTAGCTGTATGACCCTGAATAAGTCATTTAACTTCTGTCTGCCTTCAGTTTTCTCAACTGCATAATGGCACCTACCTCAAAAGGAGGTGGCAAGGATCAAATGAAATACTTGGTAAGCACTTCACATGGTATCTTGCACATCATAAACACTTAATAAATACCTGGTCCTTCCTTTCTTTCTAGGGTATTATATTCATGCCAATTAAATTATACTCAAGTACTAAAATAGAGCTGTGATCCCACTGACATAGATTTGCTTCCAAAGAGGTAGGTGTCTATCCCTCTCTATCCATATTTTGCAACTCTTTCCATGTGTTCCCCTGAGTTCATTCAAAACCCTGGAGGCCTTGCTCACTTCTCTTGACATTGGGAAGATGCTAGTGCTGTTGGCCACTTATCTCTCACTTTCACATGATCAGCCCTTCCTCTCTTTTTTTGGAGAGGAGAAGGCAAGGCAATTGGGATTAAATAACTTGCCCAAGGTCACACAGGTAGTAAGTGTGCCAAGTGTCTGAGGTCACATTTGAACTCAGGTCCTCCTAACTCGAGGGCCAGTACTCTATTCACTGAGCCATCCAGATGACCCTCCTTCCTCTTTGTCAATCATACATTTTCTTCAATGACATCCTTTACTGCAGTTCTTATTTTTAGTCCTGAATTTGTAGCTATAAATTCCCACCACACACCTTTACATTGCCCTCTCAGTGACACTATTTTAATTTCCATAGCATACTATCTATCTATATCTATAAATATATAATATAATAGAGTAGGCTATATTATACCATGATCAATAGTCTTTTAGCAACATGAGTAGAACATTAGTATTAAAAAGGTGGGACTAGGAGACTTCTCTAGAAAAAATTTAAGACTTTCTTTTGTTTTTTGGAGGGCAGTTGGGGTTAAGTGACTTGCCCAAGGTCACAGGGCTAATTTTTGTGTTAAGTGTCTGAGGTCGGATTTGAACTCAGGTCCTCCTGACTCCAGGGCCAGTGCTCTATTCACTGAGCCACCTAGCCACCCCCAAAATTTAAGACTTTTAAAAAAGCTTTGTAATTTCCTAGAAGCAGTGTACCTTGCTCTTCTCCTGTTTAATTCAGCTCATTGTTCATTTTCAGTCTATCCAAGGTGTGTGTGTGTGCATACACACACAATGCATGAGAAGCCTTCCTATGGTTCTTCAAGTATCTTGGGTAGCATTTAGAATTAAGTATTTTCTCTTTAATTAAAAAGGAACATCTGTATCGTTGGACTTATTTATGGAGAATAAGAACATGTTGAGGATAGGAGAATGAGATGACTAATACCTAAGTCAATTAAAACATTGGTGCTCAATTATTTACAAGACTGTTTGAGAAATGACAAGGAAGAGAGATTAATTCCTCTACTGAATATTTTACCCGCACATGGTAATCAGAGGACTACAGTGCAGAATATTTACTTCTAGTCATTCCTCCCACTGTTGGTTTTGCTTTCAGTTTCTCTCAATTCACAATCAAAAGCATACTATCATTACTGAGCTTTCCTTTTCAGTTCTATGCTCCGACTCCTGGAGAAGAGAAAAATCCAAGTATTTTCTAAGAAGATAACCCAATACTGCTCCTGAGCCTACCCAGGGAAAGAAACCTCTACCAGAATTAAAACAGCAGTATCATAGAACTGGGAAGGATAAGAATGGAAGCAGTAATCATTCTTCTTTCCTTGGATCATAAACTGATCATTAGCTGCAGACAGGAAGAGATTTTTCCCCACCTGGCTATTGCATAATTAGACACAGTCTGGGAGGTTTTATGCATTTCTCTGAGGCATCCAATAGGATCAAAAAGTAGAATGAGAAATAAACTGATGGAGGACATTGATGTGACATGGTAGGACATTTCTATTATTCTCTTCCTGCCTGAAGTGTGAAGAACTGTTGGGTTTCTGTAATTAAGTCTCTTATAAACTTTACTGGGTACACACCCTGGGACTACCTCAAGGGTATATTGTAAGGGCAAGGGTCAGAAGAAAATGTAAAGGCATTGACTAAAAGTTTTAAGGGAAGTAACAGAATGAAAACTAGTTCTGAAAAAAAGGGACTGTCAGTGCTCAAATCTTCATATTCTTAACATGTATGCCACGTGTCATTTTATTGTGTTTCATTGTGAAAGCTCTCAGTATCTAACTTGCCCAGGGGAGGCAAAAATGAAGAGTCAAGTGGATCATAATGCCTTTTGTTTTGCATTATTTCTTTTATTTGCCACATGGCTTACTCAGACATGCACAATAGAAGATGAACAATACTACCATCAGCATCCTTCTAGCAAATCAAATAGCACGGGAGACTATCAGGTCAGAAGGTTTATTGAGCACAGTAATGCATAATAAATGCAAATAATTGAAATACAATGCAAAGTATGAAATATCTAGGACGAGGAGCTTAAACAGAATAAATAGCTTATGCGGAATAATGTATTGTCTGGTGATCACTATATGACATCTATTCATTCATTCAGCAAGTATTTATTGAGTACCAACTCAGTACATAGAAAAGTGATAGTCACTGAGTGGGGAAATCGGGAACATTAATTTGGAGTCAAGAACATTACCCTGGGAAGGCCAAATCTTCTCTTGTTATGTATGTAACTGCAGGCAAGTTCCAACTTCTCTGAACTTCAATTTTTCCATCAGTAAAATAACTATAGTATATTCATACTTACATTACCCACATCACAGTGTTGTTATAAGGAAAACACTTTCATTAACCATAAAAGGTTATTTTAATGGGCACTGTTATTGTACTCATCCTTAAGAAACCAGTGTAGCGGCAAGCATCCCAGCGTTCCCAGGGTGGCTGCCAGCACAGGTTCTTGGATCTGCTTTGATAAAGGAAAGCAACTCAAAATGGGTTAACAAGCTTACTTTAATCAGTCAGACATATATCATTTACCTTGTTCGGGGGAAAAAGGTCAGCACCCCAAACTTCAAAATATACAGACAGAATTATCAAGACATTAACAGATCAAGTAGACAGCTTTCCAAACTGTCCAACCATTACATCCATACCCAGTCAACATCTGGGTTTCCACATCTGGGTTTTTCAAAGCTGGGGGACTCTCAACAACGGCTTCCCAGAATTCAGATCAAATCACAGAACACTTCTCAAAGTGAGTCCCAAAACAAAGCTACACATCAGGGCTTATATAGCCTTCTCCTGGCTCAGAGAATATAACAACCTTATTGACTCACTGGCCAATCAAGAAGTATCTACTGAAAAACAAGCCTCCCTCCCCAGGCTTCAGGTGCATTTTAGCCTAGGGGCAGGGAAGATCTTCCAAATTTGCATTCCCATTACAACCAGTTAGCTGGAAATTTTCTTTTTTTTTGGAGGGGGGAAGGCAAAGCAATTGGGGTTGTGACCTACCCAAGGTCACACAGGTAGTAAATGTATCAAGTGTCTGAGGCTATATTTGAACTCAGGTCCTCCTGATTCCAGGGCCAGTGCCGCTAGCTGCTCCAGAGAATATCATTCTTATCATGTACTGTTGTTTATAGATAGCCATTGTCATAATCCACCAAGTACTGTTTTCAAAAAATGATTTTTTTTCCAGCCAAACTCATTCAAAATTAATTTTAAAGTTTAAAAAAGTCCTTTTGGCTAAGAAAAAATCTCACTTTGCTGAAGTAAAACTATACTGACAAATTCTCTATATTACAAGTATGGTAAACACAGTAAAACATTTCTTTGATCTTATGATCCCTGTCCTCATTCATTACATACCTCTACCATTCATAATATCTCCACAAAACCCCCATTCCCATACCCTGATGACCAAAATGGTTAGACTGGTACAGTCCAAAACATACCAGTCTTCTTTCCTCCTCTCATTCCCTTCACCATAACATCATTCTTCCAATACTTGGGTCTTTGAGTATGGTGATAGATGGCACCTGACACTCTTTAAAGACAAATTCAGCTTATATTTCCAATTATCTCCCATTCCATTAAACCTTGTTTTTACATACATTATCCTTAAAACATGACAGTGGGTAGATGACCACCCTTTAAATCAACAAGACCTGACTTCAAGTCTTATTTTCAACATATATTAGCTGTGGTACTCCAGGCAAGAAACAGCTTCTCACAGTACCCCCAAGATGGTTATCTAAAACAAATATATTACATTTTGCTGATCTGCATCTATGGGAGAAGGTCCCACAATGAGAATTGCCCAACATCATGGAAATATGCCAAATATGCCGACTTGGACTCTACAACAAAAGTCTTATGAGCTTCTGAGGGGTTAAGTGATTTGTTCAAGGTCAATCAACTAGCATAAATTTGGGGGGTTAGAGTTGGAAGAGCTGGTTCAGATTTGAAAGAATTCACAGACCTCTTTAGCCAATGGGAGCTTTATTGACACAAACGCATATGGGCCATGGGGCAGTGAGGTGGTGCAGTGAATAGAACAATGTCCCTGGAGTCAGGAGGACCTGAGTTCAAATCCTGCCTCAGACACTTAACACTTACTAGCCATGTGACCTTGGGCCAGTCACTTAACCCCAATTGCCCTGCCTTCTCCCCTCCAAAAAGCAAAAAAAAAAAAAACACATATGGACCTGAGATTTAGCAAGGAGCTAAGCAAAGGCATTGATATAGGATAATGACCAGACCTATATAAACAGAAAGTCCTACAGCCTGTAGAATGATGATGTAATTTTTAGGGTTTCTAGCAGGGGTTGGAGATGTAAGGACAGGATGAGGAAGATGGATGACACAAGATGAGGGAGAATGAAAATTTTATGACCCAGGATGGGGGGAGACAAGTAATTTTATGGTACAGGATAAAGGGAAGTTTTCTGGTATTTCAAGATAAAGGGAGACTTTAAGGCTCACGGGAATGAGAAACTCAACCCTTAGGGTACCTCTGTACTTTAGGGCTCCTTCAGAGGATAAACCAAGAAACAGGCAACTCAACCTTTAGGGCACCTTTGTATCCACATCAAGATGAGCTTTTGAAGAACAGAAGACTATCTCAGATCAATCCCTTTAACAGGAAAGAGATCTAAGAGGCTAGATGATTCTCAATTAATTTTTAAAAGCTAAAAGCACAGAACGTGTTTTATAATTTAGTTCTATTAATGTGAAAAATCACCATGCCAATAAAATTGTCTGAGTTCTTGCTCCTTCATCTAAGTTGTCATGGCTCTAGGGATGAAGAATAATTTGAATATTTTATTCTGTAAGGATTTGATACAGCTTTATTTTACCACTGAATGTGTGACTTAGCTATGGGAAAGGCACTAAGAGTCTAATTCATTTTTTTTGATACCTGGAGAAAGCTATGGAACAACAGGCACTTCCCTCAAAGACAATGTGCTGCCCCTCATCCTTCTTATCTATTTCCTTTTAATCCAATTAGTCCTCCAAAAAGATCTGTTTCTCTTTATAGACAGTTCAATGTCAAACTCCTTGGCAAAATAAGAGTTTCCAGCCAATCATTACATATTCCCAATTTATATAAAATACTTCAAGCCATTCTTGTATTATTATAGTAGCTAACATTTATATAGAACTTACAATGTGCCAGGCATTGTGCTAAGAATTCTATCATTACTATTTCATTTAATCCTCACAACAACCTGGGAAGTAGGTACTATTATTAGCCCCTTTTTACAGCTAAGAAAACTGAGATTAAGTGACTTCCCAAGGTCCAATAACCAGTAAGTTGCTGAAGCCATGTTTGACCTGCAGATTTCCTGACTCCAGGCCCAGCAAGGTATCCACTGCACCACATAACTGCTTTGTTTAAGTGTTAAGATTAATCTTCCCACAAAAACTAAGACAAGAATTTTTTATAAAAAGTGTCTCTGATAAAGGCTTCATTTTACAAATATATAGAAAACAGAGCCAAATTTATAAAAATATGAGTCATTCCCCAATTGATAAATGGTCAAAAGATATGAACAGGCTGTTTTTCAGACAAAGACACCAAAGCTATCTATAGTCATATGAAAAATACCCTTAAAATCACTATTGATTAGAGAAATGAAAATTAAAGCAACTCTTAGGTACCACTTCACACCTATCAGATGGGCTAATATGACAGAAAAGGAAAATGTTGGATGTTAAAGGAGATGTCAGAAAACTAGGACACTAATGCCTGTTGAGAGAGTTGTGAATTGACCCAACCATCCTGGAGAAAAATTGGAACTATGCCCAAAGGACTATAGAATTGTCCATACCCTTTGATTCAGCAATACCACTGCTGGTTTATATCCCAAAGACATTCCAAAAAAGGGAAGGATATTTGTACAAAAATATTTATAGCAGCTCTTTTTGTGGTGGTTGTGAATTGGAAATTGAAGGGATGCCCATCAGTTGGGGAATGGCTAAACAAGCTGTGGTATATAATTGTAATGGAATATTATGGTGCCATAAGAATTGACAAGCAGGATGATTTCAAAAAAAAAACTTCCTGGAAAGACTTGCATGAACCAATGCATAGTGACGTGAATAGAATCGGGAGAATGTTGTATACAGTTATAGCAATATCGTATTATGAAGAACTGTGAATGACTTAGCTATTCTCAGCAATACAATGATCAAAGACAACCCCAAAGGACTAATTATGAAGCAGACCATCTGCCTCCAAAGAAAAGAACTGATATTGATAGAATACAGACTGAAGAATGTTATTTTTCATTTTCTTTCTTTGATTTTTTTTCTTTTATTTGAGTCTTCTTGTACAAAATTACTGATACAGAAATGTTTTGAATAATTGCACATGCATAATCTATATCTGATTGCTTACTATCTCAGGGAGGGGAAAGGTGAAGAAGGAGGAGATTGAGGAATAGATTTTAGAACTCACAATTTTTTTAAAAAATGTTTTTTAAAGAACTGGATAAAAAAAGATTAAGCTTCCTGGAAAACACATAGTTCTCAACTTATTAGCTTATGAAACTTTTATTTAATAGACTTCTGACTGAAATAAAAGCTACTAACACCTCCACCATTACTCAGTCACCTTAAATTAAATGGCAATAACTTTATGTCCTGTGTCTTTCTGGTGTACTCCACTAAAGTTCTACTGCAATTTCTCTTGATAATATATAGAAAGTATTAGGCTAACATTGAATTCACCAATGGAGTAAGGCTTCCAGCATGTCCTACCAAGCTGGAAACACTTGTTTGCTCTGCAACAAACAATATATAGGTTATGTGTGCACCAATGCTTCTAAGTTTAGATAGGGTTATCATCAAAGAATTGGCCATCAGGCAATGGATTCACTTGTCCATTGAAAGTTACTAAACAAAGCCCCATAGGTTTGTGATCCACATTAGAAGAGGCATTTCCCACTCCCCCTCCCTGTGAGACATATTCACAGATCTTTTAATTATTGTAATTTTATCAGCCACATCTTAGGAAATTCTCATCTTCGGGTCAATGAACTTCTCTCCTGTTAAATACTGAATGTGGATTTCATTATTTGGGTAAGTCCTTGTACAGATGCAGATCTTACCTGTTCATTATGCTCTTAGAAAGTTGCTTGAGGCTAAGAGGATAAGTGACTCATCCATCCTTATTCAGTAGATCATGGAGGTGAGCTTTGAGGCCAGGCCTTTCAACTCCAAGTCTGGCTCTATCAAACTGTACCACACTGATTCTGCTTGTGTTATATATTAAATGTTAAATTTTAATAAATATTTATTGAATGTTATTAAAATAAGGTGCTTTCAAAAATTTGTTACAAAACATATTTATTACAAAACAAAATTGGTGAAGAACTTTTCCTACCCCAGAGATAAAAATCTGATTTTTTTAAATAAAAAGATTTTAGAACTATTCAAAGGAAGAAAGAGAAAAAAAAAACACTCTCCCAAAATCATGGATGTCTAAGAGAAGAGTAAAAACATTGTGTGCTATTATTTTAATCCAGTTTGTCAGGTCACCTTAACCCCACAGCAAATAGGCTCTAGTTGACCTACCAAGATAATAGTGTTCATTATACTCTCAAGTCTTGAATCTCCAGTGCATCTATAACTAAGAGCCAATTATGAACATTTCCTATTAATCATTAGTGTTACCGAATGCCAAGATCGAGAGCAAAACTGCCTACACTATTTTGCTCAAGTTTCTTGATGAGTGGCCACATTAAGGAATAGTTGGTTCATGGAATATAAATAGAATTTGCAGATTTTGTGTGTGCTCCAAATTAATTGAGACATTTTGTCTCATAAAATCACTTTAAATAAGATGTAGCATTTCTAATAGTTTGCCAAGTGTCATTTTTCAAAGTCTAAGTATAAATGTAGGGTCTCAGGAAATAGCACTGGAAATTTGTATTTCAGGAAACAACATAGATCTTTTCTATAATGTCAAATGATCAGTTATTAAACAGGTTCTTTGAAATGTCTTTAGCCTCTAATGTGACTAACAAACATATTTTTGAGTCCTAATGAACATTCAGAAATTTTCCCCTAAATTAAAATGTAATTATCACATACTGGATAAAAGTGCCATTGTATGGAGGTGGGTTTTTTTAATAGTTAAGGAAAGGGCATAGATCCAGAGTTGAGAGGAATCTCAGGTACCATCTATTTCAAAGCCCTCATTTTACAGGTGAGTAAACAAAATCCTGAGGAGATAAAGTGACTTCGTCACACAGTCAGAAAGCATCAGGGGTGGGATTCGAACCCAGGTCTTCGGAAACTATATACATTATGCTACACCAACTCCTTTATTCTCCTACTCTATATTGGTGGGTTTGCAACTTAAAAAACAAAATTTAAGGGGGTGACCAACAAGGTGAAGGAGTAGGTATTTTCTCTGATCCTATGACTTCTCAAACCTCACTAAAATAGAAATTATATACTAAAGATAAAAACAATTGCAGTTATCTCCACAGTCTACTCTAGGATATCAAAAACAAAACCAAACTCGGTAAAAACTCAGAAAACCCTACCCCCATGTCCACCAAGTTCCTGGTAGTAGGACTACACAAGACAATCCAAAGGATTGCAACAGAATTCAACACCATGTCCAGACTACTAATGCATGATGTAGAAATCCAAGCTCCAAATGGCAGAAATTTACTCAGACTGCTATAATAGTATCATGGCAACACATTGTGCTACTGGACCAGAGAATTAAGGAAAAGAGGGAATGGGGTAGGAGACATATAGGGGATTGTGTGGCACTTCACTGAGCCTGAGTAAAAGAACCCAACTGGGGCCAATTCTTTCTCCCCAGAAGTCACTTGGGGAAGAAACACAGGATGGAGAATCATGACTTGCCTGGCATAAGAAGAGGCTGAGAAACTTTTAAGATCCAACCTCTAGGAAGACTACCATCTGTAATGGCAAGCAAAGAAGTAGTTAACATATTGTTTTAGCTATTTAATTATTTAGCACCTTGTTTCAGTTCAAGTTTCTTGCCCATGATTATATCAAGTCTTTTGTTAAGAAACAGAACTTGTGAACCCCTGTTGCTGATGCAACAGGAAGGGACAGAACAGGAAGGAGCTTAATGATCACATATAAGGAGAAGCCCAGGCTGAGAGAGAGTGGAACTGGGAGGAAGCATGGCTGTGGTGCCAGTACTTTGTCTGTCTGTTTTGATATTACTTTGTAAGATTCATCTGCTGATAGAGGACATTGCTATTGCTACAGAAGCCCTGGGACCTTTCTGCTGGTTCAGAAGCCCTGAAAGAGGGTTTTCTTGTTGTCTGTTTACAGAAGTCCTGGAAGAGGTTCTTACTGATGTTGCCAGAGGTCTATACTGATGATTTGTGTTGATTTCTCAGACCTTGTTTGTGGTTCTATGTTGATTTCACAGGCAGAAAGCAAATTGATGATGGTGCTGGCAATGTGAATGAAGGTTACTGTGGCTTTATTAAGCTTTGTCTATCCAGGAACAGAAACTGTGAGGGACTTGAGGTGGAATGGACACCATGAGCTTCAGTATGGAACAGGAACTGGACAAGGAGCTGGACAAGGAGTTGGAAGCTGCCTGCTTTTGAACTCAGGTGACAGTTGGGTAGATTGGGGAAGGAGCTGGGGCCATGGAAGAGGAACCATGGAATCTGAGAGACAGCCTGTAGTCAAGATGAAAAGATCTCTCCTTGAGTATTTAATGCAAACTGAGAAGATCATGATTTACTCTGGCCTAGGGATGGGAGGACGTTGTACTCTCTATCCTGTATCTCTTCAGGATGATTGAATTAAGGATGATTGGAAACTAATCTCCAATTAAGAAGAAAGACTTTTTGACTGAGCGCTTATGAAAATGTGACCTAGAGGTGAAGAACTTTGAACTTTGCACTTTGTGTCCATTAAGGAGGCAAGTCTCCTTAAGGATGATTGAGTTAAGGACTTACTGAATGATATCTTTTGCTTAAAACTATGTGACCACTTTGGTAAAAACTATGTGGCCATTTTAGTGATAAGTTTTAATGTCATAACATTGTGAATGCTGTACTTTGGTTTCTGCAAATGTTTTGCTTTAATTTACTGCTGAATAGAGAGCTCACTATATTATGTAAGCAGGACCTTGAAGCTGTTCACAGCAGCAGTCCTCTGGAAAGCTGCTTGTGCTTGGCTTTAAACCATCAGAGAGGAGAGAGTCAAAAAATTAAGAATACAACAAAATAAGAGGAAAAAAGACTGAAATTACCAGCATCCCAGGAAGAAGAAAATTCAAAAAAACTCAAATAAATAGATTGACCAAGTGGGAATACATTAACAGTACAAGGAAATGTGGCCTCCAAATCTAGTAAAGAAGTTCAGGCATCTATGAATAAATACTACAAAACTAAGGAAAATTTTTTTAACCCCTGATGAGGCAAAGGACCCTCTGGATTTTTAAGTAAATGAGAACTGAGAATTGTGAGAGGAAACTATGGCACAAACAGAAGAAATAATTCACAAAATATAAAATGTTGGCTCTACAGTGATAAATCTCAAAGAAACAAGAGAACATTTGGGAATATACAAAAGTAAAGGGCAATCTGGAAGAATAGAAGCAAAAAGTAGCAACACTGAAAGAAGCATGCTGTCCATAAACCAAAATATTTATTTCAAAGACATAAAATGTAAAGACAATTTAAGGTTTGTAAGTTTTCTAGAAGAACCTAAATTAAAACTCCTTAACATCATAATGCAAGAAATAACATGAGAAAATTGCCCCCAGTTTTTGAACACAGAAAAACAAAGTGTCAATTGAAATCACCCATAGGTATCCTCCCCCCCCAAAAAAAAAGACTGCAAACTCCAAGACACATAGTAGTTAAATTTAATAATTCTACTGATAAACAACCAATATTGAAAGCAACCAGGAAAGAGACTTTCTAAGACAATGGAAAGGAAATTTAAATAATATAAGATTATATTCTTCACTGACCAGAAAATACATGAGGAACCAGAATTGTTGTTGTTGTTAAGTTTGTCCTTCAGTTTTAAAGAGGACCATGGCATCAGGGAAATGATGACATGACTTGCGCATGACTTTGATTTGACTGAGGGAGGACTGTGCAAAGTCACCAGCCTCACTTTCTCCTCCAGAGTCATCTGGATCCAGTGACCTGATATTCATCAGGATGACTGGAGAACTGAGCATATCTATAAATTTAAGGGAAAAAAAAAGATGGACATTCAAAAAGAAAGAAACACTCAGAACATTCTTAGAAAGAAAACTGCAAAAAAAAAAAAGAAAATAATCTGAGGAGATTGTTAGCTTCCCAAATATCCCAGACAACAGAAATACAAGAATTATAAACAAATATAGCAACCAAGGACAACAACAAATTTAAATACAGTAGAGACTCAATTAAATGTATACAAGGAAATGGGAATGAAAGCAGAAAACAAATAACAAAAAAAGTAGAGAAACAGGCCTGAAACATAATGAACTAAATCTCAGAACAGCTGACTATAAGTGAATGGGTATTTTATTACCAGATTAAATTACATAATAGAAGAGTGCATAAGAAAGGAGGGGAAGAAGAACAAAGAGGGGGATATGTAATGTATCCTAAATTAGTCAAAACCTAACAAGGAAGGGAAAATAATTCCTGGTGTGTCTTAGGAAGAAGAGGCCCTACAAGGAGAATGGTTAAGAAGGCAAAGAGAGAGATAAAATAAGGAAGAAAAGGGTACTACTGACAAATGTTCCTATGAGCAAAGAGAAGTATTCCAGAACAGAAAATGGTGACCTTACAATGGATATTATCCTTAGGAATTTGGTGCTTGGAGAGAGAATTCATCTTTTCTCAGTAATAGGAATAAGAACTCCTGGGGGAAACTGAAACCCAGAAGATTGGAAGTACATAGATGCAAGAAAGATTGTTTGAGGCAAATGGAGAAAAAACATCAACTGGAATTTCAAAAGCAGCAACTGTAGGTGAAAAGATATAATACTTCTTGTAAGTCCACATTTGCAAATATAGCCTTATCATTATTTCTACCCATCAGCAATTTTAAAAGCCTCTTACAATGAGGCAATTGCCTACACAATCAGCCTAGCAACCATATTAAAAAAAATGAACAATCAGAAATGCAGATGTCTTCTCTATATAATACTTAACATGCAAATACTTAGACATGAAACTTTTGACTTAATTTTTCAACATTCATCCTGATACCTTCTATCAAAGGTTACTTTCTGACATGCAGTGCCAATGTACACTTTAGTAGACTCCTGACATCTCTGCTCATTGTTTCTACCCAGATAATCTGGAAATTTTAGTATCTAACTTTCCATGGAGTAGTCACCTCTCTTTCCAAGCATAGCATATGCTCTTCAGTGAGTATACAAACTCCCAGTTACACTGATGAATTAGATCCCCAGAGTTTGGTTATTTTGTCTTTCCTCAAGGTCTAGGAGTAGCCCTGAGAGGTTGAGACATGCCTTTTCTACTGCTATAGATTAAGAAGAGCCCTTCACCAGTGCACTCACAAACATCTACATAAATACTCCTTTATATTTTGAAGGTCAATCTATATGCCCACATACCCACCATGAAGTCAATATAAGGTACACTTAGATATTCTCAAATACTCTCCTACTGGACTGACATTTTATCCATTCATTTTACCTGTATTTAATATTTTTAAAGCCCTGGTTCTCAATCTCTAGGGTGAGAAGCTTTCACATCTATAATGCACACCAAGCATTATCATTCTGATCTTGATTTCACTCCAACAAAACATGCATTGTTACTCAGTATGAAATGAAGCAAATACCTCTGTAGTCTGAAAGAGTAATATATCACATATATACATATAGCTGTTTTTAAAAGTTGTGTGTATATGTGTGTGAAAAATGCAAATAGCCTGATAAGATTGATAAAAAAGCAAATTAATCTAAGACAATGGTTTTTAACCTTCTTTGTGTAATATATCTTCCTGGCAGTCTGATGAAACCTATCTCCCCCTTCTCAGAATAATATTTTAAATACCTAAAAAGTACACATATTATAAAGAAAAATTATTATAATGAAAAACAGCTATAAAAAGTTTTAAAACAAGTTTATGGACCCCAGTTTTAGGACTTTGATACAAAAACATTGCTGAATTCATAGCAGCTTTTTGTCAATTATGTATTTCCTAAACCAATAGGTGTTAATAGAACTACCATCAAAAGGGAGTACACAAAATGTCTTTACCTGAAAAGGGAGTTTTCATGCTCAAAAACTTTGGGAACTACTGTTTTAAAAAAATAAAGTAAAACCATGAGATTGAGAGAATGTTACAATACTCAAGCAACATGTGACTATCCATTTGGACCAAAGACTATTGATGCTATTATTAAGATGGTTTTTGTTTATGTAGCTATGCATCTATGAGGGATTGTTTATATAGAGTAAAAAGAATGTTGTAAGGATGTTGAAATGTTGAAAAGGATGTTGTAAGAAGGAAAGAATTAAAATTCCTACCCCATCTCTCTCTGGCTCCCACCTTTGGAATATGGGCATCACCATTCTTCTCTATCAATTCCTTAGTCTCCCAATGTACACAACTTAGTCTCACCATTTTCTATCTAAATACCATAGTTGGGCAATAAAAAGTTCCAATAAAATCTAATTTTTTCCCATTTTATTCCATGCTGATGTGTCTATCATATCAGTCTCTGTCTGTCTATCTTTGTCTATCTCTGTCTCTGTCTCTCTTTCTCTGTGCATGCATCTCTGTGTCTCTTTCTCTCTGTGTCTCTGTCTCTCCATATCTCTCTGTCTCTGTCTCTGTCTCTCTCTCTCTGTCTCTGTCTCTCTGTCTCTGTCTCTGTCTCTCTCTGTCTCTCTCTCTCTGTCTCTCTCTCTGTCTCTCTCTCTGTCTCTCTCTCTCTGTCTCTCTCTCTCTCTCTATCTCTATCTCTCTCTGTCTGTCTCTGTCTCTCTCTGTGTGTCTCTTGTCTGTCTCTCTGTCTCTCTCTTTCTGTGTCTCTTCCCATTGGCAAGAATTTGAGCAATGTGCTCTTCTAGTGTGTAATACCTAAAAGGCATAACCAACTGAGCCTCATTCTGTTTCAGACAGTCTTTTTCTTCTTCACTATAAAATAAGACAGGCTGTCTCTGTCAGCAGCTTTCAAACCAAAAGAAGATTCAGACTCTTTTCAGAAATAACAGAAGCTCATAAAATCCAAAAATATAACTGGCTTCCAAGTTTGTGGTCTTATGGCCTTTTATTTTTCCTTTTAACTTTGGGATATACAAATCATATAAAAATTCTATCTCTGATCAAGGAGAAAGGGACACAAAAATGGGGGACCTTCTCTACCTGGCATGTTTTTATTTTTCAGTTAACAAAGGAGAGCCCTCCTTGAAATATTTTCTTGAGAGAGAAAAATTTAAATTTATAACACTATCCTCTTCTGCTCATGATATATTGAGTTCAAGCTAAAAGAAAATAAGAGGGTATTTCAACCATACAAATACAAAGACCATTACTCCACAAAGACAGCCACCTGCATGAATTAGTTACATCTTTCTTTTGCTTTCTATGAGGACAAGTAACTTATGAGGAAGGACTAGAAACTAGGACTCAGTTTTCTCTGCTCTATAGAACTCCCAGTTGATGTAACACTCTTCCATTGAACACCAGTACCTTCTCTATAATTTTATAGTCTTGCCAAGTTAACCTTGAGCACAGTTAGTGACTTGTCCAGGGTCACACTGTTAGTATGTGTCAGTCATGAGTTAGCTCTCTATCTATGAGAATAATGTCACCTCTCCAACTGACAAGGAAATAGCTGCTATATACTTGGAGTGTCCATATTAAATGTATACTCTCAAATTCACAACTTCTAAATACACCATTTCAGTTTTTATCATATGAACCTGGCCTAAAGTTGCCCCTTGTATGTGCTGTTTTCTAGTTTTCTTTAGAAATATTTTCAATTCCCAAGTGATTTCAGTGAAATGGCTCAGTTTGGCATTTGCCTATTAGCCTGAGGTCCTTGAACTTTAAGATAGATAGATAGATGATAGATAGATAGATAGATAGATAGATAGATAGATAGATAGATAGATAGATAGATAGATAGATAACTTTATTTCAATATAATTAGTTTTTGTTATAATCCTATGAATTTTATTTTATATATTTCAAATCAAGTCAACAAACTTATAAAAATAGTATTCTGAGAAGGGGTTCATAGGCTTCATCAGACTACCAAAATAGTCCATCACACACACACACGCGCATGCACACACACATTAAAAACACTTGCCTTGGCTTGTGAGCTTCCTTCAGTCCTACAGTTCTATGACTCTGTACTCTATTACTTCTAAAATGGGATAGCTAGGTGACTCAGTGGACAGAATACTTGGCCTGAGGTCAGAAAGACTTGTTTTCTTGAGTTCAAATCTGGGCTCAGACACTTAGTTGTGTAACCCTGGGCAAGTAACTTAACCCTGTTTGCCTCAGTCTCCACATCTGTAAAATGATTTGAAGAAGGACATGGCAACCATTCCGGTATCTTTACCAAGAGAACCCCCCAAAGGGGTCACAGGCAGTCAGACAAAATTGAAAAATAATCAATCAACAGTTTCTAATATCCAAAGCTAACACTAGCATCTTTTCCCTTTTAGAATGTGGCTAAGGGAAGATGAAGTAATGAAAGGTGGGTGGTTATATGTAAGGTTAGAGGTGAGATAATTTTTTATTATCTTTTCTACAAATTCACCAGGAAAAGATTTGACTAAAGATCTATGTTTCAATGGTCAGTATAATCAACATCACTACTCCCCATCTGTCCTTCTAATTGGCTACATTTAACATCTCTGTAAAATATGACTAATAATGATAGCACTTAACTAACATAGTTGTCAGAATCAAATGAGATGATATCCATGAAGTGTTTTGTAAATCCTTGATGTATTATATAAATATGAACCATCATTATACTCACTCCTCTATAAATACATTCATGCCCACACTGTGAACATCACAGTCAGGAGAAGTTAAGGGTCAGGCTATTGACTTTTGAAGGCCAATAACTCCAGGCTGTATTTAATAAATGCAATACAAAGGCTCTCTGGCAGATCTTCTGTATATTCTCCAAGTACTAGCATGTCAGAAATTCTTTGTATAGTGTGGGCCATTCTAAAAGAAAAACTACCCCAGAAGTTGAGATGACAAGGACCATCAGTTGTGGAAGAAGGGTGGAGGAGGTGGCACAGAATATATATTCTAGTTTCTTCATAAACCAGGCAGGATGCCTGATGATCAGAATGGTTCATATGTCACAAGTTGGCATCTTTCTGCTGATTTGAGAGCCCTGTAATGGTTTATTGACTTAATCCTCACTTTCCTTTACTTCCACAGCAGAAGAATCTATTTTCTTATAATTCAACGTCAAATGATTTTTGAATAATGAACTTGGAGGGTAGATGAAACTTTAGATGAAACAATGGGGATAATTGAAAAGGTTTAAGACGTAAGTCATTTTTCTCCAACCAGAAATAGCAGCAGTGCATGCAGACCCTGTCTCTTTCTCAGATGAAAAAAATAAAAATAAACAGGAAAGTCTCTGCAATGTTAAGATATTACTACTATAGGATAATGTGACAAAGTAACTTCTATATGTCTTTAAAATTAAATAAGATAGCAAGATCTCATGCAGTCAAATTTGAACAATGAGGTGTTCTGAATAAAATGTCTTAGTTTCTCACTGTATTGTTTTATATTTTCACTACAATTTTTTTCTTTTTCTCTTAATCCTTTGTCAGACATATGCCATCAAGAAGTCCAGGTAATTCTTGTCCTAGAGTAGAGGGTTTTCAGCCTTTCAGGGTAATTTTTTTTTTCTTTTGTGAGAAAGTTATTTGGAGAAATGCTCATTTTCCAATGCATAAACTATTTGTATTGACTGATGAGTACAGGGGGAAGAAGATAGATGGAAAGTGTTAGATCTTATTACTAGCTATCTCTACTATCTCCGATATCCCTACTAAGTAATTTTTTTTAATTAAGATTCATTTTCCCTTTCTTTAAAGTGGCACTCCTTTTTCTTTTCCCCCAGTTGAAAGTAAGCAAGAATGTGAAAATGAACAATGTTTTCTTGGATTGTTTTTTTTTTTAATCTTTGTATCTCTAATGCTTTCCACAGTGCTTTGCGTATGGTAAGGATCTAATAAATGCTAGTTAAATTGAGATAACCATTTTGTGATAGAAATATATAATGTATGCATGTATGTTTATAATTATATATATTTAAAATTTTAAAAGACCATCTATGTGGCCTAGCACCAAACACCTCCAAACTCATGTCCATCCTTATAAAAGAAATGATAAAGTGGAAAGGAAAGATCTAGGAGCCATCTAAAATTACAGCAAGCCTTAACTGAACATTCCCTATGACTTTTATTTTCTTTGTTTCAAAAAAGTAGAAAAATTAGATAAATCTATCCACTTTTCTTAGTTTAAAAGACTTGTTTATCTTATCAGAACTATGATTGGGGTGGTAACCAATCTTAACTTTTGAAGCCTACTGCTTAAAAATGCTTCTGACCCCTTAGGAAAGGGGTGATAGACTACAAATTCAGAATAAGATATATACTGTAAAACATGATCAGTGTATTTATTTGGTTTTGCTTTATTATACTTCTGTGTTACCAGAGAGGGATCTTTTTCTGAAGAGAGTCATTTGGAAGTGATGGTAATTTTTTTTTAAAGCATCGACAGGAAGTGTATTTGTATTCCTCCATTAAAATTCTAGGAGAGGTAGGTGTCCTAGCACAGTGGCCTGAAGTCAAGAAGACCTGAGTTCAAGCCCAGTCTGAGATACTTTCTGGCTCTGTGACCCTGGAAGTCCTATACAACTAAACAACAAAATTGAAATTCTCTTTGTTTGTATTACTTAAAGGTGTATGACTTCCGAAAGATTCTGTCACAGGTGGAAAAGCTTTTGAATATGAAGCTGGTGATAGTATGTTTGTCTCATCTGCAAATCTGCCTTGCTCAATTTGGAGGGTCAGCAGCAGAAAGTTGGTTACCATATAATGAATGGTTTAGGCTACAGAAATTCATGAACACTACTGAGGTTTAGAGGTGCTTCAGTTTGTATTATTGGAGGAGACACCGAAAATGAGAAACTCATAGATCTTTTTTAAATTTTATTTATTTATTTACTTTTAGTTTACAACATTCAGTTCTACAAGCTTTTTAGTCACAAATTTTCTTCCCCTCTTCCTTCCTCCCACCCCTACAGAGGCTTGAAATCTGATATAGGTTATACAAATACCTTCACATTAAACATTAGTTGTAAAGAAGGATTATAACCAATAGAATGAACTTCAAGGAAGAAGGAACAAACCAAAATGAGAGAGCAAGTAGTTTGCTTCAATCTGCATTCAGGCTCCATAATTCTTACTCTGGATGTGGATAGTCTTTTCCATCATGAGTCCTTGATAAGCCCATTCTATAAAAGTCAGTCATCACTGATACAATGTGTCTGTAATTGTATGCAATGTTCTCCTTGTTCTTCTCCTCTCACTCAGCATTAGTTTATATGTCTTTCCAGTTTATTATGAAGTCCATCTGCTCCTCATTTCTTATAGCACAATAGTATTCCATTACATTCATATACCACAACTTGTTTAGCCATTCCCCAATTGATGGGCATTCCCTTGATTTCCAATTCTTTGCCACCACACAAAAAAAAGCTGCTATAAATATTTTTGTACTTATGGATCCTTTTCCCACTTGTATGATCTCTTTGGGATACAGCCCTAGAAGTGGTATTGCTGAGTCAAAAGGTATACACATTTTTATAGCCTTTTGGGCATAGTTCCAGATTGCTCTCCACAATGGTTGGATCAGTTCACAACTCCACCAACAATGGATTAGTGTTCCATTTTTCCCACATTTTCTCCAGCATTTCTCATTTTCCTGTTTTGTCATGTTAGCCAATCTGATCAGTGAGATGTGGTACCACAGAGGAACTCATAAATCTTTGAAATGTAATTCTTTACTCATTACCTTACATATAACTTATTTATCATGTCTCCTGGAGCTAGGTCTTATTCTTGGCTAGAATTGGAAACTAAAGTCAATTGAGTGGCAAAGATGACAAAAGATGGACATAATATTGGAGGGACTGTGGGAATACAGTCACATTAATATACTCTTGATGGAATTCTGAAGAGCAAGCAAACAATAATGTTTTAAAAAGTGACTTGTAATCAATGTCCATTTGCATAAGAACTTCCACTTTGGCTTGATAATTCAATATTCCATACCTGAGGGTGGAGTTCATGAGAACTAGAGTGAGGAGTGAAGATCTTGGGACTTCCAGCTTTAAGAGACAAGTCATACAGTTCAGACTCTTTTCAGGGAGAAGAGACTGATGGGAGCAAGGAGGAAATATGTAAAGAAGGCAGCACTTCAATCCTATTGCTGTCTCCAACTAGAAACCTTGAGGAATTTCCCCTCAGATGAGAAAGAGAAATTTCTCCCCAGAGAAATCTAACTCCCAAGTGGAAAACTCATTCATTCTTTGTATTTACTGGTGTGTTTTTATCTATATACTTTCTTTGATTTCTGTCTGATACCAGCGTGAATGTGCTGATTTATATGCTGTTTTCTCCTTGTGCTCTTTGTGGAACTGGCATTTGGTGGAAACATTTACTGTCCTTCCTGCTCAAAGAGGACCAAAATGATATCACTATGTCAGAGTCAAGGTGCAACGTGTTTGACTGTGACTGATCAGGCCAATAAGAGTTCAAAAGGGTCTACCACAGGTTGGGCATAACATTTGGGATAAAGATGTCTCTAAATTTTTGCTCATGTTTCTTTTAAGCTACTGAAATTCTGCTTTGCTCACAGAGCACAGAACCTTCTTTGATGCAGGCCCACATCTCTGCCTCACTTAAATCCAATTTATGTGTGAGTTAAAAGACATCACCCATACCATTTTACTATTTTTACCTACCTCAAAGTCCTGTCGCAACAGGAAAGTGACAAAGCAGCAGTTGCAGATATACTGGGAACTGTAGTCACAACCCTGCACATAGGTGGCCAAGCCATAGCTTTGTCTTCTCACTGAACTGAAGCAGCAGAGGGATTTGGCAGTCCCCTGGGTGTCTGAGCAGCCTTTTAAAAAAAAAAACCACACTGCTCATCTCCTGGCATGAGGAAGAGGTTTTAAAAGGTACCTTAAAATTTGCCTGCTTAACCCAACTTAAATTGCAGCAGGCAGGGATTCTACCCTCTAGTCAAAATGCACACAAAAAAATTGTACAAGCACTTTTGCAAAGATGTTTCCATTCACATTGTTACATGGAATGCATGCACATTTCATGGACAACATGAAATCCTGAAATACCAATAGCTCTTGCTGTGGAAGAACTCCGTAAGTATCACATCCACATAATAGCCCTGAGTGAAACAATGCGGGGAAATGAAGGCAACTTACAAAGCTGGAGCTAGACACAAGACACAATTTTTTCCCCTGGATGGGGCTCCAATGTGAAGTTGGCATAGGTTTTACAATATAAACTAATCTAACCAACAAGTTTATAATCTTCCAAAATGAGTCAATAACAGGTTAATGACAGTGTGATTGTCACTTGCTGGAAAGTGCCATGCCACCATCATCAGTGTGAATGTTCCCACCATTACAAACCCTGAATCAAAGAAAAAAATTATGAAGACCTAAAGACCCTATTGACCAGATGCATTTGCTTATGGAGGTGAGGACACACCATTCAGAGAAACAAAATGTCACCATATCTTTCTTGCATTTCCTTGTTATGTTAAGGCTAAATAAACCTCCTTTAATACTTATTCAATAACCTATGAGTTATTAAAGAAAAAATATTTAAACTAATAATGTACTCTGTGATTTAGGTTCACAATTTTTTTAAATTTAGCATTAATCTATATTCAAATCATTTGTAGCTTGGAGTGAAAGATGTCCAAATTGCCCCTCATGTCTTCTAACACAACTCTCTGACCCAATACAATTTGACGTAACATTTATGGGAATCTTGATGAAGGAAAAGATCATATGTTAAAAGAAAACTTTCAGTTAACATTCCAGAAGTAATCACCCCTCACTTCTATCCTCAACCACTTCCCTTTAAAATAGTTCCTTCCTGTGATCAATATGTTAACTTTGAATTCCAAAAGAGAAGACACCATCCCCAGGTTAGTCATGGCACCGATGACTTCATGGGATAGAAAGAAGGCAATCATACTATCTAGACAAGAGTCAGGTTTGGTTTTCAAATAAATTTCAAATAAAGAGCTTAGCCTTTGTTCTCCCCACTTTCCTGAAAGGAAAGTCTGAAAAGAGCTTTAGGTTGTAGACATAGTATTTCCTAATATTTCTAGAAAAACTGAAAAGAGGTTCTTTTTTATATATACTTCCAAAGAATGCCTCATTTCATCTTAAAATTGAACTTGAATTCACAAGACACCCTAATCAAGCTTGCCCATAACAGTATCCATAGGTACATTTTACCCATGACAATAGTATTGTAAGAAATGGGGTTCAGTCACTCCCTTAAGAAATAAAACTTGAAGATCTATTGTATTTGTTGGATAAACAAGCTATTTCCATTGTACTGTGTTTCTCTTTTAAATAATTTGCTTTTAGTATTCATGCAACATTAAATATGATATGACTTTACAATAGTTAGGAGTTTTTTTTTACTTTAAAACCACTGGAAATTATTGAACTACTTTCCCTCACCTCCCAAAAAAAGAAATGAAACTTGAACTGAAGTGAGTGAATGAAGTGTTTATTTACACTCAGGAGCAGATAGATGGTTCCCCATAGGGATGCATACATACATACAGAAGTTAAAATGAACTTTTTTATGGATTACTCTCTTTTTCCTTCCCTTCAGAGTTGGAATTGGTCACAGCTCTTCTGGGTTACAATCTTTCTAACTTATCTAATACAGATTGCTCCTTGACCTGTTCACTCCTCCTGAACATGGGTCAACATGGGTCCCATGTTCAGAAAATGGAGGGGTAATCTATGCATGGGTGTGTAAGTTAATATACATGAGGGCTATTAGGCATGTGCTGTAGTTAGGTCTCAGTGACCAGCACATGGACCCTCGAGTTTTAACCATGCCTCCAGCTTCACTCTAACATCCTTGAACTAGGAAACCCTGACCATCATTCTTGCAAGACAGAATGTGCAGATTTGTTAATATCACATCCCTTAGTAAACTCCATATGTTACTAGAAACATGACTCCATATATTACTAGACTCTTTATCTCAGAGTATTAATAATCTTCTCTTGCTGCTTATTTATGTGAGTCATGGAACACTCTAGCTTCTAAAGAAAAGATGAGGATTGCCCAAACATGATCCTCCATGGAGAAGAACTCAACGGCTTTGAGCAAGAGGCAACACATTGCAAATATGGAATCAGGGACAAGTATAATGGCTGTCATCAAAGAAACAAATGATGCAAAAAGAAATTGGTGTGGTCACATGACAAGAGCAAGGGATAGCCAGTAGACAGCTCACATGCTCCCTTGGAACCACCACGACCTCAAGTGACTAAGTGTCCCTGCATATTGGGTGTTCCTCTATGGCAAACAGATGAAGAGATGTAGACAAGAATTTCATAGGATGCTCAAATATGGAGAAGTCACAATCTGAATTCTTTGGGAGGAATACCGCATATTAGTGAAATAATAGATTCATTAGAACTGGAATACCAATAGGAGAAGGGTACAGGAACAAACATTTATTAAGCACTAGGCACTGTGCTTTACAAATATTTGGGTTAACAGAAATATACAGGCAAAAAAAACTTGAAACTGCAATTTCATGACATGTAAGTTCCAGTCTTGTTTGTATGCAGGCTATATACAGGCTATATACATCCAAATATCCTCATAAATAGAACAACAATTTACTAAATGTTTAAGTTCCACTGAAGTATTGTGAGCATGATTCCATCAAAATAACACTTCCTCTTAGAGATTCAATTACACAGAATTTGCAGGATTTTTTTTTCATATTTTTAATTATTGAAATTCTGTGTTTCATTTTGTTTGGTTTGGTTTGGTCTTTAATAATTAGTTTACAAGATTCATTTACAAAATTACTTGAGTTTCAAATTTTCTCTCCACCCTCCCCTCGCCCCCTTCCATGGCATCATACAATCAAGTATAGGATCTGCAAATACTTTCATATTAGACATTAGTCAGGTTATAAAGAAGGATTGTATCAGGCAGAATAAACAATGGGAAAGAGGAAACAAAACCAAACAAGAAAAAGAAAGGAAGCAGGTAGTTTGCTTCAATCTGTGTTCAAACTGTTCTTTCTAGTTCTTTCTCTGAATATAGGCATCTCTCCATCATGAGGCTTTTGGAGTTGACTTATGACCCTGTATTGCTGAGAAAGGTCCAGTCTAACAAAGTTGGTCATCACACATACGTTGTGTCTGTAATTGTGTACAAATTTCTCCTGGTTCTTCTCTTCTCACTCAGAATCAGTTTGTATAAGCCTCTCCAGGTAAATATGAAGTCCATATGCTCCTCATTTCTTATAGCACAATAGTATTCCATTACATTCATATACCACAACTTGTTCAGCCATTCCCCAATTGAAGGGCTTCCACTTAATTTAAAATTCTTTGCCACCACAAAAAGAATTGCTATAAATATTTTTTTATATATGGGTCATCCTCCCACTTCTTTGATCTCTTTGGGATACAACCCTAGAAGAGGTATTGCTGGGTCAAAGGGTATGAAATTATTTATAACCCTTTGGACATAGTTCCAGATTGCTCTCCAGAATGGTTGGATCAATTGACGACTCCACCAGAAATGCATTAGTGTTCCAATTTTTCCACATCCTCTCCAGCATTTGTCATTTTATTGTTTTGTCATCTTAACCAATCTGACTGGTGAGATGTCGTACTTCAGAGTTGTTTTGATTTGCATTTCTCTAATCAATAGTTATTTAGAACATTTTTCATATGGTTATAAATATCTTTAATATCTTCCTCTGAAAATCACCTGTTCATATCCTTTGACCATTTATCAACTGGGGAATGACTTGTACTCTAATAGGTTTGACTGAGTTCACTGTATATTTTAGAAATTAGTCCTTTATCAGAGACAGAGATTGTAAAAATTCTTGCCCAGTTTTCTACTTTCCTCTTAATCTTGGTCACATTGGCTTTGTTTGTACAGAAGCTTTTCAATTTAATGTAATCAAAATTATGCATTTTGCATTTTATAATGCTCTCTAATTTTTGTTTGGTCATAAAGTCTTCCCCTCTCCATGAATCTGACAGGTAAACTATTCCTTGCTTTCCCAGATTGCTTACATTATTGGCCGTTATACCTAGATCATGCACCCATTTAGACTTGATTTTTTTATATGGTGATAGATGATGGTCTATGCCCAGCTTCTGCCATACTATATTCCAGTTTTCCCAGCAGTTTTTGTCAAATAGTGAGTTCTTATCCCAAAAACTGGTGTCTTTGGGTTTATCAAGCAGTAGATTACTATAGTCATTGACTGCTGAGTCTCATGTAACCCAGTCTATTTCATTGATTCGCTACTCTATTCCTCAGCCAGTACCAAGTAGTTTTGATGACTGCTGCTTTATAATACAGATTAAAATCTGGTATAGCTAGGCCACCTTCCCTAGCATTTCTTTTCATTAATTCCCCTGATATTCTGGACCTTTTGTTCTTCCAAATGAATTTTGTTACTATTTTTTCTAGCTCTATAAAGTAATTTTTTGGTAAAATGATTTTTATGCCACTATGTAATTTAACTTAGGTAAAATTGTCATTTTTATTATATTAGCCTGACCCAGCCACAAGCAACTGATATTTTTCAAATTAGTTAGATCTGACTTTATTTGTGTGAAAAGTGTTTTGTAGTTGTGTTCATATAGGTCCTGGGTTTGTTTTGGCAGGTAGATTCCCAAATATTTGTAATGTCTACAGTAATTTTAAATGGGATTTCTCTTTCTATATCTTGTTGTTGAATCTCATTAGAAATGTTCAGGAATGCCAAGGATTTATGTGGGTTTATTTTATGTCCTGCAACTTTGCCAAATTTATTTGTTGTCTCGGGTACTTTTTTACTTGATTCTCTAGGATTCTCTAAGTATATCATCATATCATCTGCAAAGAGTGATAGCTTGGTCCCTTCTTTGCCTAATTTTATTCCTTTGATTTCTTTTTCTTCTCTAATTGCTACTGCTAACATTTATAGTACCAAATTGAATAAGAGGGGTAATAGTGGACACCCTTGTTTCACCCCTGATCTTATTGGAAATGCTTCTAGCTTATCCCCATCACACATAATATTTACTGATGGCTTTAAATAGATGCTACCTATTATTTTAAGGAAGACTCCACTTATCCCTATACTTTCTAGTGTTTTTAATAGTAATGGATGTTGTATTTTGTCAAAAGCCTTTTCTGCATCTATTGAGATAATTGTGTGGTTTCTTTTTTTTTTTTTGCTTTTTTTGGAGGACAGTTGGGGTTAAGTGACTTGCCCAGGGTCACACAGCCAATAAGTGTGTTAAGTGCTTGAGGCCAGATTTGAATTCAGGCCCTCCTGACTCCAGGTCCAGTGCTCTACTCACTGCGCCACCTAGCCGCTCTTTATCATGTGGTTTCTGCTAGTTTTATTGTTGATATGATCAATTATACTGATGGTTTTTCTAATATTAAACCATCCTTGCATTCATGGAATAAATCCTACTTGATCAAAGTGTATTATTCTTCTGATAAGTTGCTGTAGTCTTTTTGCTAATATTTTATTTAAATTTTTTGCATCTATATTCATGAGGGAAATTGGTCTATAATTTTCTTTCTCTGTTTTATCTCTTCTAATTTAGTTATCAGTACCATATTTATGTCATAAAAAGAATTTTGTAGGAATCCTTTTTCACTAACTTTCCCAAATAGTTTTTAGAGAATTTGAATCAATTGTTCTTTAAATGTTTGATAGAATTCACTAGTAAATCCATCTGGCCCTGGAGATTTTTTCCTAGGGAGCTCACTGATGACTTGTTCGATTACTTTTTTTCTGAGATAGGGTTGTTTAAGTAATTTACTTCCTCTTCAATTAATCTGGACAACTTATATTTTTGTAAATATTCATCCATTTCACTAAGATTGTCAAAATTATGTGAATACAATTTGGCAAAATAATTCCTAATTATTGTTTTAATTTCCTCTTCATTGGAGGTAGATTCACCTTTTTCATTTTTCATATCATAATTTGGTTTTCTTCTTTCTTTTTTATCATATTGACTAAGGGTCTATCAATTTTATTGGTTTTTTTTTTTTCATAAAACCAGCTTTCCTTTTTATTTATGAATTCAATAGTTTTCTTAATTTCAATTTTATTAATCTCTCCTTTGGTGTTCAGTATTTCTAATTTAGTATTTAATTGGGGATTTTCAATTTGTTCTTTTTCTAGCTTTTTCAATTGCATGCCCAATTAATTGATGTCCATTCTCTCTAATTTATTCATGTATGCACTCAGGGATATAAAACTTCCCCTAAGAACTGTCTTTGCTGCATCCCACAAATTCTGGTATGTTGTCTCATTATTGTCATTCTCTTGAATGAAGTTACTGATTGTTTCTATAATTTCTTGTTTGACCCACTCATTCTTTAGGATTAAAGTATTTAGTTTCCAATTTATTTTTAGTCTATCTTTCCATGGCCTTTTATTGCATCATTATCTGAGAATGATGCATTTAGTATTTCTGCCTTTCTGCACTGAATTGTGTGGTTTTTATGCCCTAGTACATGGTTGATTTTTGTGTATGTGCCATGTACCACTGAGAAGAAGATATATTCCTTTTCATCCCCATTCAGTTTTCTCCAGAGATCTATCATATCTAGCCTCTCTAAAATTCTATTCACCTCCGTAACTTCTTTCTTGTTTATTTTGAGGTTAGATTTATCAAGTTCCGAGAGCAGGAGATTAAGGTCCCCCACTAATATAGTTTTGCCATATATTTCTTCCTCTAATTCCCTTAACTTCTTCTCTAGGAATTTGGATGCTATACCACTTGGTGCATATATGTTAAGTAATGATATTGCTTCATTCTCGATGGTGCCTTTTAACAGGATATAGTTTTCTTCTTTACCTCTTTTAATAGGTCTATTTCCCCTTTTGCTTTATCTGAGATAAGGATTGCTAACCCTGCTTTTTCTACTTTAGCTGAAGCATAATATATTCTACTCCAGCCTTTTACCTTTACCCTCTGTGTATCCCCTTGTTTCATATGTGTTTCTTGTAGACAGCATATTGTAGGATTATGGTTTTTAATCCATTCTGCTATCCACCTCTGTTTTATGGGAGAGTTCATCCCATACACATTCACAGTTATGATTACTATCTATCTCTTTCCCTCCATCCTATTCCCTCCCCTGCTTGTGTTTTTGTTTCTTCCTTCTCCCTTCCCCTCCTTGTTTTCCTTTTGACCACCACCTCCCTCAGTATTCCCTCCCTGTGACTCCCCCCCGTACCAATCCTTTCCTCTTACTACTAATTCTCTCCCTTCTAATCCTCCCCTTGTTATACTCCCCTTAACCCTCCTATTGCCTATGGGGCACAGTGGATTTTTATACTTATCGGGGTATGTTATTCCCTCTTTGACTCCAAATCAATGAGAGTAAACTTCATATAGTGCTCCGCTCCCTCCCTTCTTTCCCTCTATTTAATGAATTTCTGTGTCTTTTCACATTAGAGTCTCAAAAACTCAACTGATTATGTTGATCCCTCTTTGAACCAGAAGGAATGAGAATAATGTTGAAATGATGCTTATCTCCCTCTTTCCGTCCCCTCTAATATAGTATGTTTTTATGTCTCTTCTTATGGCATAATTTACCTTTTTCTGCCTTACCCTTTCCTTTTAGCCCATTACAATCCCTTTGAATCACTTAATAAAGTTTTTTTTTATCAGATTATTTCATTTATACCAACACCCTCTATCCATGTATATATTCCTTTTAAAGGTCATGATAATCATATAAATCTCAATATTGACAGGTATCATCTTCTCATATAAGGATGTAAATAGTTTGCTCTTATTGTATCCCAAGTTATGTGCATATGAGTGTGAGTGTGTGCATGTGTGTATGTTTGTGTGTGTTTTCCTTGTTTACCTTTTCATGTCTTTCTTGAATGTTGTAATTGAAGATCAAATTTTCCATTGAGCTCTGGCTTTTTCATCAGGAAAGTCTGTAAGTCCCTTATTTCATTAAATGACCATCTCCTTGCCTGAAAGACTTAAGCTTAGTTTTGCCAGGTAGTTAACCCTTAATTGTAGTCTTAGCTCTTTTGCCTTATGAAATATCAAATTCCAATTCCTATGATCTTTTAATACAGAAGCTGATAGGTCCTGTGTAATCCTGAATGTAATTCCATGATATTTGAATTGTTTCTTTTTGGCTGCTTGCAGTATTTTCTCCTTAACTTTGTAATTCTGGAATTTGGCTACAATATTTCTTGAAGTTTTCTTTTTTTTTAACAATCATGGTTAAGTAACTTGCTCAAGGTTACACAGCCAGTTATTTCTGGGTGTGGTGCTAAGTATCTGAGCCCAGATTCAATCCCCAGGTCATCCCAACACTGGAGCGGGTGCTCTTAGTCGCTGAGCCACCTGGCCGCCCCTAAGCAATTGGGGTTAAGTAACTTGCTCAAGGTTACACAGCCAGGTGTTTCTGGGTGGGTAATAAGTTTCTGAGCCCAGATTCAATCCCCAGGTCATCCTGACACTGGAGCTGGTGCTCTTACTCGGTGGAGTTTTCAATTTGGGATCTCTTTTAGAAGGAATCTGGTGAATTCTTTTGATAACTATTTTACCTTCTGATTCTAGTACTTCAGGACAATTTTCTTTGACAATCTCTTGGAGGATGTTGTCCAGGCTTCTTTTTTAATCATGACTTTCTGGTAGACCAATAATTCTTAGGTTATCTCTCCTGGATCTGTTCTCCAGGTCAGTTGTGTTTCCAGTGAGATATTTTACACTTTCTTTTAATTTTTCTATCTTCATGCTTTGTTTGATTGACTCTTGGTGCATCATAGAGTCCTGAGCTTCAATTTGACTGATTCTAATTTTTAGTGAATTATTTTCTTCAGTTAGTTTTTGAAGGTCCTTTCCCAGGGAAGTATTTTCTCCAGTTCACAAATTTTACTGTTTAAGGATTTGTTTTCTTCAGTGAGACTTTTTGTCCAATTTGTTCACTGTAGATTTAAATTTATCTTCTATCTCCCTAATTTCATTTTTTAAATCTTTCTTGAACCCCTCCAAGAATGCTTTTTTGGGCTTGAGATGAGTTCATATTTACATCTGTGGTCTCAGGTGTGGATACAGAGTCCATGGTGTCTCCTGAAAGTGATTCTTCTCATTCACAATAATTTGTGATTCTATTGACTTTGGTCTTGCCTTTGCAAGTTGCTTCCAGCCCATTGTAATTGCCTATTTCCTGATCTTTAAATAGTATTTCTGTTTCTGTGGTACCTCTGTACCCAAGCTTCTCAGGCTGGGAGCTAGGTGCCTGGTTGTTGACTTTGTGTGCTGTAACCGCTGGGTGTCTAGACTGAGACAAGGCCAGGACTCTCAATGTCTTCCCTGAGTTACCCTGAAGCTCATAGAGTAATCTGTGGGGGACAGGCGTTCTAGCCACTTCAGATTTCTTCCTCTGTGCCCCTGGGCTACAGCTCAGGCAGGCTCTTGCTGGTCAGCTGAGGTGGGGCTTGTTGGGACCCCTCTCTCCCTTCACTTCAGACTCCTTACTGCCTCAGTTATACCCTTTCTCCATGACTCCTAAGCCTGAGGCTATTTCTGTTATTTCAGGATTTTACTCTGGGTGGGACATTTATCTTTGTGTTTTCCAGGTCAGGGAGGGGGAATTGGAGCAGCTAGAGTTTACTTTGCCATCTTGGCTTCTGGAAAATCAGGTAGGTGATTTTTAAACTTCCAGACTGTGGGCTTATAGCCCAGGAAAACCTGCTGTCTCTGCTGAGGGCCCTGGGCTTTCTCTTACCCAGCTTCAATGGATCTTCCTGTCCTGTGGTGAGACACTGGTAAGAAGGCTGCTAATAGCCCTTGGGGTGGGTTAGTCTGCTAGCTGCCTCCTCATTCTGCTGTAGTCTGCTCTCTAGTCCATGCTTGTGCAGCCCCCTGCCCACACCCAAGTGGGCACTTTCCTAGGCTGGATTCTGTCATGCTCCATTTCCCAGTGGATTCTGTCACTCTAAAATCTGTTCAGATTCAGTTTTTAAAGTTTAGTGACTGGATTCACGGAGGGGCTTAGAAAAGTTACTGCTTCCTTTCCGCCATCTTGGTTCCACCCAAAATCCTGGGTTAATATAACATTTAGTTTGCCCATTTCCTATTATAAAATCTATAAATACAAAATACAAGGTTGGTATATCATTTTGTTTCCTTGGTCAAATTGGAATTAATTATAATTAACATCCTGTAAGAAGTACATAAATGAATAAAAAAATTAAGTGTTTACTATGTGTGAGGCACTGTACTAAGTTTTGTGGAGTGAGGAGTTATGGGGGGGAGGAGGAGATAAGGATACAAAAACAAAGATAACCCCATCCCAGAAGGATTTACTCTACATCTGGATGAGGGAAATAACACAAGTAGTGGCCAGAGAAGAGCCCTTCAGTTAGGAGAGTTTCAGGGACTATAGGCAGACACATAAGGTAATAGACTGTCATACCACCATTTAGGAACAATCACAATTGTTTTGGGAATTATTCCTAGTTCTAGAGTTTGAGGGAGGAGGAAGGGCAGTGTTTATAGCCAGAATAATGTGAAGATGGCCAAAGAGAAAAGAAGCATAGTGGTAGCTTTCATGAAATGGTGTTTGTTCCAGAAGAAAAAATCATCAATCAGGACAGCAGGATGTAACTCCATTAGGGTGGTAACTCCACTCTAAGGTGGGCAATGATGGCTGGTGAAGAAGCTATGGAGAAGGTGGCAGGAGGGACAGCACATAACATGTATGACACAGGGATGGTATATACAGTGTGGAAAGTGTGGTGTTCCTGATCATTGCTTTTGTATTTCATGTTGTTTTACATCTAATTGGTAGGACTAATGCTACATTAATATAAAACAGGTCCATGCATATGTAGCGTATTGAAGTAATCTGCTAGTTTACTGGATTAGTGGTAGCTTTTTATAGTCATTTCTCACTTTATTTTTTTAACTATGTAAATAGTCATGTCAAATTTTGTAATTTGATATCCAGAATGCTTTTCTGTGCCTTGGTAACGGCACAGTGTAACAGTAATGGCTTCTGTTGGCATATACCTCCTTTATCTGGAGCACTCAGACAGTGTAAAATAAGGGCTTGGTTATTTTTATACCTCTTTTCCAGATGAGAAAATTTAGGCACATATTTGCTGCCTACTCAGTGGGAGAGTGGATATATTTGATCACCAAAGGGTTTGCAAGGAATTAAAATATTTCCCATTGTTTAAAACAGTTACTATAATACCCTCCCTAACTCTAAGTTATCATAATTAGATCCACAGATCTATGAAAGGTAAAGCAGAAACATTTTATTCCACTTTACTTTTTTCTTCCTGTTAGCAACAGGGACATGGCCATAAACAGATACATATTAGAGAATCCCTGAAGTTCTTACCTAATGGAGAGAATTTTAGTGAGGTCAGTTTTGCAACCAGAGCTAAAGAATGGATATCAAGTTGGATACATTTCTGTGATAATCACGATGCCATGGTTGGAAGAGTGTGGGGAGGATGTTTCAGCTGCTATGACCAGAGACCTTTTTTATCTTCCCTTCAGGGTTGGTTCTATGAAGTTCTGAGCACTGACCCTTTGGACATATTGAGTTCATGAAGTATATCTGCATTGCCCTAGCTATGTGGACAAGAGAAAATCTAAGATGATTCAGAGACAAATGGGCAGAACCAGAAGAACAATTTGTACAATAACAACATTGTAGTGACAACTCTCTTTTTCTTTTTTTTTTGGGAGGCAATCTGGATTAAGTGACGTGCCCAGGGTCACATAGCTAGTAAGTGTCTAAGACCACATTTGAACTCAGGTCCTCTTTACATCAGGGTCAGTGTTCTATCCACTGTGTCACCCAGCTACCCTATCAACTTTCAAAGTATTAAGAACTCTGATCAATGCAAAGACCAGTCATGATCCCATTGCAGAAGACCATTGATAAAGTAGTCTGCCCACTTCATGATGGAGAGGTGATGTGCTCAAGATGCAGAATGAGACAGATATTTATAGACATGGATAACATGGATATTTGTTTTGCTTGCCTATGCATATTTGTTCAAAGGGTCTCGTTTTTCCTTCTTATTTAAAAGAAAATAGGATACAGGACAAAGAGACAAATTATTGTTAATTTTTAAAAACAATTAAGAGATCTGAGTAATGATAATAAATTACATAGATTCTATTTAGATCACATATCTGATCCCCCATGACAAAGTTGTTAATCCGCCATCTCCAGCAGGAAGGTCTCTAGCATGAAGTCATAATAGTTAACATTTAAAGAGACCTTACTATGAATGTACCAGGCACTGTGCTAAACATTTTATAATGATTATCTCATTTGATTCTCATAACAATACTGGGAGGTAGGTGCTGTTATTACTCCTTTTCTTACAAAAGAGGAAACTGAGTCAGACAGAGGTTAAGTGATTTGCCCATGTCACACAGCTAGTGTGTATTAAAGGCAGGATTTGAACCAAAGTCTCTGGTCTCTGGGGTCGATTTCTTTTTCATTACATCATGCTGCTTTCCAGTAGGGCAAGATGGATTTCTATACCCCAGTGCCTGTATATCTTATTTCCCAGTCGCATGTAAAAAAAAATGAAAAAATTTTTAAACATTTGTTTTTAAAACTTTGAGTTCCAGATTTTTATCCCTTTTATCCCTTCTTTCCCTCCTTACCTGCCCCCACTGGGAAGATAAGCAATTAGTACAAATAGATTGTACATGTGTAGTTACCCAAGTCATTTCCATAGTAGTTATACTGTGAAAGACTAACTATATTTCCTTCCATCCTATCCCCCTAAATTATTCTGTTTTCTCCTTTGACCCTATCCCTTTTAAAAAATGTTTGTTTCTAACTACCCTCTCCTTTATTCTGCCCTTCTTTCTATTATCCCCCCTCTTGTCCCCTAACCCCTTATTTTCCTGTAGGGTAAGACACCCAATTGAGTGTGTATGTTATACCCTCCTTGAAACAAATTCAGTGAGAATAAGGTTGTCCCATTCCCTTTCATCTTTCTGCTCTTCCCCTCCATTGTAACAGTTTTCTCTTGCCTCTTTTATATGAGATAATTTACCCTAATCTGTCCCTCCCTTTCTCCTCCCAATAAATTCCTCTCTCACCTCTTAATTTTATTTTTAGCTATCATCCCTTCATATTCAACTCATCCTGTGCCCTCTGTCTATGTATAAATGAATATACATATGCCCACACTCACATATGTATTTATATAAACATACACCATCCTATATATACATATATACATATGTATACATACACACACACACACACATATATATATATATATTCCCTTCAACTATCCTCATACTGAGAAAAGTCTCATGAGTTACAATTATCCATGTAGGAATTTCCATGTACAAATGTAAATAGTTCAACTTTAATAAGTTCCTTATGATTTCTTTTTCCTGTTTACCTTCTCATGTTTCCCATCTTCTTGTATTTGAAAGTCAAATTTTCTGTTCAGTTCTGGTTTTTTCATTAAGAATTCTTGAAAATCCTCTATTTCATTGAATTACCATATTTTCCCCTGAAGCATTATACTCAGTTTTTCTGGGTGGGTGATTCTTGGTTTTAATCCTAGCTCCTTTGACCTCTGGAATATCATATTCTAAGATTTCGATCCCTTAATGTAGAAGCTGCTAGGTCTTGTGTTATCCTGATTGTTTTTCCACAATAGTCAAATTGTTTCTTCCTGATTGCTTGCAGTATTTTCTCCTTGACTTGGAAATTCTGGAGTTTGGCTATAATATTCCTAGGAGTTTTTTTTTTGGGGGGGGGGGGGGAGGGTTTTTTTTTTTTTTTTTGCTTTTTGGAGGGCAATTTGGATTAAGCAACTTGCCCAAGGTCACACAGCTAGTTTTTGTGTTAAGTGTCTGAAGCCAGACTTGAACTCAGGTCCTCCTGACTCCAGGGCTGGTGTTCTATTTCCTGTGCCACCTAGCCACCCTGGAGGATCTTTTTCAAGAGGTGATTTGGAATTCTTTCCATTTCTATTTTGCCCTTTGTTTCTAGAATACCAGGGCAATTTTCCTTGCGAATTTCTTGAAGGATTATTTCTAGGCTCTTTTTTTCATCATGGCTTTCAAGTAGTCCAATAATTTTTGAATGATCTCTCATGGACCTATTTTCCAGATCAGTGGTTTTTCCAATAAGATATTTCACATTGCCTATTTTTTTTCATTTGTTTGGATCTGTTTTATGGTATCTTGATTTCTCATAAAGAAAGCTTCCAATTGCTCCAATCTAATTTTGAAGGAGTTATTCTTTTCAGTGAGTTTTTGAAATTCCTTTTCCATCTGGCAAATTTTACTTTTTAAGGCAATCTTCTTCTCCCTGCCTTTTTAGGCCTCTTTTGCCATTTGAGTTAATCTATTTTTAAGGTGTTATTTTCTTCAGTGTATTTTTCATCTCTTTTAGCAGGCTGTTGACTTGCTTTTCAATATTTTCTTACATCATTCTAATTTCTCTTCCCAATTTTTCCTCCACTTCTCTTCCTTTATTTTCAAAATCCTTCTTGAGCTCCTCCATGGCTTGTAAACAATTCATATTTTTGTTGGAGGCTTTTGATGCAGGAGTTCTGACTTCACTGTCTTCCTGCCCCTCTATGTCTTGATCCCTTTTGTCCCCAAAAAAGGATTCTATAGTATCTTTGTGCTTATTCTGCTTGCTCATATTATCAACCAATCTCTTGGACACAATAGAACTCTCCTTCCAGAATGGATAGAACTTTGTCCCAAATCATTGGGGTTTTTGCAGCTGCCAGAGCTATTAGGAATGCACCCTCTCCACAGCCCCTATGAGCTCTGGCACACTGGCCACACACCCCAGGACCACCACCCAAGACCGCAATCCAGATTCAAGCAGGTCAAAGCAAGGGCAATTACCCTCTGAATTGTTCCTTGGTCCCCCTATGATCTGCAGGCTAGGAGCTCTGAAGCAGCCACATGGCAGCAGCTGCACAGTCACTGAACCTCCATGCCTCAGCTACTATTCACCCTGGGGTCAGGGGCCAGACTGCACTCTTGTGCCCCCCCCCCCAGTTCCAATAGAGTTCCACACTGACCTTTTACTTTGTCTTTGGCATTTATGAATTGAGAAGTCTGGAAACTGCCACAGCTGCTGTTGATTCACTCTCCTAAAGTCTACTCTTGCCACTGCTGGTTGTGACCACCCTGCAGTTAGAAGCACAGGCTTACCGGGACTGTGCTTGGCTCCCAACTTGCTGCATTAGACCCTTACTGTTGGCCTGCCAGGCTGCACTTAGCAGGAGATTTGTTTCTGTCTCTTTGTGGGTTCTATAGCTCTAAAGTTTGTTTGGAATCATTTTTTTACATGCATTAGAAGTGATTGGAGCAGGAGCTCACACCAAGTTTGTGCTTCTACTTCCCCTGGTCATTTGTTTTTTTCTAACCATTAACACCTTCAGGTATAAGAATACAATCTTATAATTCTGTCTTTGTTTGGGAAAATCAGTAATATATACGTATATACTTTATCAGTACTATGTGTGTAAATAAATGAAGAAATGAAAGCAAAAGAGTTAACTGACTGCTATGTGCCAGATACTGCATGAAAATCCTGGGGGTAGAAATATAAAAGAGAGACAGCCTCTACCATCAAGTCATTTCTATTCAAATCTACAGAGACTACATGTAGAAAAGTTATTGGGGTCTAAAAAGTCAACAGGGGTAGTGAGTAAAGCCATTGAGCACATCAGTTGACATGCCCTTTGCAGAAACAATGTTAGTATTGATTTGATTACTTTTCCTAGAGCAAGAGATGGAATATAAAAAGAGTGAGGGTCAAACCACGTCCATAAGCACTTCAGAAGTGCAAGTTGATTTCTCCCACCTCCTCCTTGGAAAATGATGATATTGACACCATTTTTATGGTAGCCAGAAAATGGGGTTCCTAGTCTCCACTGTGGTAAGAGCCCAGGTAAAGGGAGAACTTGCCATTTAGGAAAGGGGTAAAAAAAATAAAATAAAATATTATTTTTATTGTTTTCCTCTCACCAGAAACGGCTAATGTGCTCTGTAACAGAGCCAAGCTGGTTACATACCTCCCAGGATTTTACTCTTTAATCAGGAGGTTTATAAATCCCAAAGCTTTTTCCACTGCTGGATCTTCAGGTTCAGATGAGTCTCAAACAACTACTGCACCCCCAGATACATGTTCAAGGACGGTGTGGTCAGATGAAACAATGGGACCATTTAGGCTGCAGGATCAACGATTTAAGCTCTCTAGGAAGACATAGGTTTTGACTGTCACCTCAATGGGACAGTTTTACAGAAAAGTCAAGTTCGTAAAACTTTGCCTGATGTCCTAGCAGAGCATGAATTTGTGTTGGCACAGTATATAAGTTAATTTGAGGGCAGCGATGCACCTGTTGAACAGGAAATTAACTGAGAAGAAACTTATTTTGAAAATGCCAAAGTAGAATGTGTAATACAAACATGTCCAAGCTACTTCAAAGAAATTTTGAATCAATGTTTCCATAAATGAATTTTGGTAAATTAGTGGTACTAATTTTAACAGAAAACCAAAAATGTTATGACCATATGGAGTGAGGAGGTTGAAAATTAAAGGGAAATATTATTAAAGTTTGTAAATGGTGCTAAAGAAATTTGCCATGCTCTTCATACTGAAGGCTATTGGGTTGACTTTATTGATCCATCATCTGGATTGACATTTTTTAGATCATATACAAACAACACTGTTTTGAAATACATGAGAGTTATCGACAATTAGGGTTTTCTATGGATGATCTTGGCTGCTGCAAAGTGATTCACTATAGTCTTTGGGGTACCCATAGGCTTGTTAGAAGTATCTTCATGGAGTTCATATGGGAAAAGGACTCATATGAACAAAAATATTTATAGCAGTTCTTTTTGTGGTGGCAAAGAATTAGAAATCAAGGGATTTCTATCAACTGGGGAATGGCTAAGCATGTTGTGGTATACGAATGTAATGGAATACTATTGTGCTGTAAGAAATGAGGAGTAAACGAACTTCATAATAACCTGGACTTATATAAACTGATGCTGAGTGAGAGGAGTAGATCCAGGAAAACATTGTACACCATTACAGACACATCGTATCTGTGATGACTAACTTTGATAAACTGGGCTCCTCTCAGCAATGCAAGATTATAAGACAACTCCAAAAGACTCATGATGGAAAGGGCTATCCACGTCCAGAGAAAGAACTACCGAGTCTAAATGCAGATTGAAGCAAACTACTTGCTCTCTCTCGTTTTATTTTGCTCCTTCCTCCTTATTGTTCATTCCATTGGTTATAATCCTCTTTAAAACTTGACTAATGTTTAATGTAAAGGTTTTTGTAGAACCTTTACTGGATTGCATGTGCTATGGGGGGGGGGGGGGAGGATGAGAGTGAGGAGGAGAAAATTTGTAACTCAAAATCTTGTGGAACTGAATGTTGTAAACTAAAAGTAAATAAATATTAAAAAAAGAAGTATCTTCATGAATGCCACATCTAACAGTAGTGTTATGAAGCAATTAAGTGCAAACTAGGTGGCCCCTGCATTATTTGTACCTGACACTTTGTCTATAAGCACTGTAAGAAGTCTTCAGTTTTTAAAAATACTCATTTCTAGGTTTAAAAAATATTTATTTCAGCATCTGTAAACTTAAGAGTTTGAAATTGATGAGATTTTCAAAAAATGGCAAATGTTCACTCATAGTTCTGTTTAGTACATGTTAACCACCTGTGTATATTTGTATAAAAAGCAGTAATTCATATGGATCCAAGGCTTGCTACCGTATTACACGTTTATGGAGAGTTTGGGCTATTTCTCCTTTATATTTGGAAATTTCAGTTCTACTTACATCCTTCCAAAAATAAATCACAGGTTGAGAAAATGAAGATGATATTTCTTTTCCCATTGTAATGCCTTTCAAATTCATTTCTGAAAGCTTATAAATTCAGACCCATATATATATATCTTATCAAGTTGTACAATTTTGGTAAATTATAGTATATTGTATGTAGATTCAGGGTAAGAATCTTTATCCATGTTTACTAGAAAAGCTGTACTTTTTACTACATTTTTTAAGTTGGTCTTCTTCAAATCTAAAACTTTTAAAGTTTTGATATTTTCCTCATTCTTAGTCTGTAGATATTTACTTTGTGTTAAGGTGCATACATCAAAATCAGTATGTGACCTAAGATGTTTTAGGTTTGGGGTTTAAAGATAAGTGTCAGAATGTAAACATATTTCTTTATTATAAATTTTTATTTGTTTCTTTTGTCAAATTTGTTTTTTGTGTGTGTGATGCAGTGATAATTTGAAACTACTGCATATTACAGAATACCTCAGTCAATAACAGAACTTATTTTTTGACAATATAAACTTGAAAAGACTAATCTTGTATCACTGGCCTTTTGCCAAAAGCTACCATGAAAATAATAAGAATATGTAACTTATACCAGAGAGTGTTCATTGCCCTTATATCTTGGGTTCCTCCTGCAGTTGTTAAATGGGAGTATTACCTTTCTACATTAACAATTAGCTTGGTAACAGGTGATGTTTATGCATACAAAGAAAGTACTTAAGTTACCACTTATTGTAAAGAAAAGTAGTAGTTCCCTTTTATTCTGTATTGAACACTACAGTCAGTATTTTTTCAATAGACTGCCAGAAGAGAGGTAGAAGATAATCCCTAAATTCCCTTCCAGCTTTTAACATTCTATATTTCTAGATATTAATGATTCAAGTACAGAAACCATCACTAATAAGACTCTTAATGAACTCCCAAGCATCCATGATGTGAGACTATGGTTTCACAAGGTATGGTCCTTTTCTTCACTAAATAGTCCTCTATATTCCATTTGTGTTTAAGTAGTTCCTGCTACTTCTTAGTTTTCTCTATTTTGTTTTTGATGCAATTATCAGCAGTATGGCAAAAAGCAAGGACTTCTTATACCAAGTTGTATGCTATAAGGAATAATGTTTTTACAAAGTTGTGATATTTAGATGGTCAACATGGAGACAAACTCTTCTCCAGGGACTTCTTGTCCTTATGTAAAGCCAAGCACAAGCACCTTTTCAGAAGACTGCTGCTGTGAACAGCTTTAAGAATCTGATCACATAGTATAGTGAACTTTCTATTTATTCAGCAGTAAATTAAAGCGAAACATTCACAGAAAACAAAGTACAGCATTAACAATGTTATAGCAACTTATCACTAAAGCGGCCACATAGTTTTCACCAAGGTGGCCACATAGTATTAAACAAAAGATATCATTCAGTAAGTCCTTAATCATCCTCAAGGAGCAAGCCTCCTTAAGGGACAGAAGGTACAAAGGTCAAAGTTCTCCACCCCTAGGTCACATTGTCTTAATCTCTGGAGTACAAAGTTCTCCCACCCCTAGGCCACAGTAAATCATGACCTTCTCAGTCAGCCAAGAAGAGGTCTTTTCATCTTGACTTGAGGTTGGCTCTCAGATTCCATGGTTCCTCTTCCATGGTCCCATCTTTTGCCTGAATTTACCCAATTATCACCTAGATTCAAAGGTAGGAAGCTCTCAGCTACTCGTCCAGCTCCTCATCCAGTTCCTGTTCCATATTGAAGCTCACAGTGTCCAGTCCACCTCAGGTCCTTCACAATTTCTGTTCCTGAGAAGACAAAGCTTAACAGAACCAAAACAACATCCATGCACATTGCCGGCACCATCATCAATTCACTAAATGCCTATGAAATCAACACAAACCCACCAACAAAGTCTGAGAACTCAACACAAACTTATGTAAACAACAATAAAATCTTCTTTCATGGCTTATAATAAGGTCCCAGGGCTTCTGTACAAAGTATTACAAACACAAATCAACACAGACAGAACAGACAAACAGAGTATGAGGATACCACAAGTTTTTCTCCCTCTCGATTCTGCCACCATAAGTGTTCTCTTCTTAATTCTGCTCCTTCCAAGCTTGGGCTTCTCCTTATATATGGTCATTATCTCCTTCCTGTTGCATCAGCAAGTTCCTCCCACTGTGGGGTTCACAAGTTCTGTTTCTTAACAAAGACTTGATATAATCATGGGCAAGGTTCAAAAGAAATTTGAACTGAAACAAGGTGCTAAATAATTAAACAGGTGAAACAAGGCTCTAAGTACTTCTTTGGTTACCATTGTACCTTAACACAAGGAAATAGATGAAGTTGCTGTGCTAATGATGTACAAATGCCTGTAAAACAACTCAATTCTTATTTTTCATACATTCCCTTGACGATGACCCTATGAGTAAGGCTGAGAAATGTGCTTGCAAAATTAGTGAATATCCAAATCAACTACTGCTCAAAAATAGGGTTTCTTGGTTTAAATTAGGATTGATACAATGACATTGACAAGTTCAACTTCAATTATCTTGAAAACATTTTTATATCTATTTTTTTCATTTTTTATATGTATCAACTTTAGCAGCTTAAGTTGTACACTATTTTAGTACTTTTCATAAGCTGTTTGGCTTATAAGTTTTCTGTATTATGCCAATAGTGTAACCATATCTTGCCATGTCAACACCCAGAAGGTCCAAATTCATATTTTAAATGCTTCATTTCTGCTTCTGTTATCACATCATATATAGTGCTTGACTATTAAGTGGGGTGCTTAATCATTTGGGGGGGGGTTCATAGATAGAAATAAAGATCTTATTTCTACCCAAAAAAAGCAGTGCAAGTTATGTGCCAGGCACTGTACAGGGAATGTTATACAAGCAATGATATAAAAAGAAGATGGCCTGGGAAAAGTCTTGTTATATAAGAATTCTGGAGATGGTCAGATATAGTGGACTTTCACCAGAATCTTAGCTCTTAAATGCCCATACTGGGCAAAATATTACTTATATAACATTCCTCCTATAACAGTGGGAAGTTAGATAAGTCTATATGTGATTGCACCTCCTCCTGTGATCAGTCAGAGAGGGAATAATTCACTACATCTAGCAGAAGTATATTTGGGTGATGCTACTTTCTTTGGGGTCACACCAAAGACAAAACTCCCTTCATTCTACTCCTGAATCTCCTACATTCCTCATTGTCTGTCTCCATGATCTAAGGCAATAAAATTATGTATAAGGTTTCTCCAAGGGAGGAAGAACCAGAGCAAGAAGCATATATAGAGCTTGGTTTAATCTTATTTCTCTTCTGAGTTAAAGGCAAACAGAATCAAGGTAATAGAACCACACAAGCAGTTATATTTATTTTTCATAGAAATCATCACCTGAACATAACCCATAAAAGTTTAAAAATAGTTGTTCTAGTAGATGTTGCCACAGTGAGCATTCTTAACCATTCAACTACCTCAAAATATAGAGACCTAGCAAAAGAAATCAAAATCAAGTAGGAAAAGGAAGAGGTTATTTATCATCCCCTTTATCATCCCCATAGTCCTGCTTACAATTGGATTTGAACAAAAGATGATTTCAGTAATTCTACAGAGTAATTCTTTTTTTTAAGCAATTGGGGTTAAGTAACTTGCCCAAGGTTACACGGCCAGCTTTTTTTGTGTGTGGGTGTTAAGTATCTGAGGCCAGAACCAATCCCGGGTCCTCCTGACTCTGGAGCCAGCACTCTTACTCACTGCACCACCTAGCTGCCCCTCTACAGAGTAATTCAGTAGAATAATCTTGAGCCTTAGTTGTTGTTCAGTCATTCATGCCCAGCTCTTCATGATCCCATGGACCACAGCAACCAATCCTGTCTATGGGGTTTTGTTGGCAAAAGTATTGGAGTGGTTTGTCATTTCCTTCTCCAGTGAAAAAGGCAAACAGAGGCTAAGTGATTTGCCCAAGTCACACAGTTAATAAGTATCTGAGGCCAGACTCAAATGCAAATGTTCTTGACTCCATGCCCAATGGTTTTTTCCACTGAGCCACCTAGCTGGATCCTGAAACTTAGTACTTCTATTTATATATAAAAATCAATTCTTTTTATCCTCTTTCCCATTAGTTGGTCAAACATTAAACATAAGAGAACAACAATAGGATAGTGATGTATCCTAAAGCTGTTTCTATCTGAATTCTGCTGAGCATAAAGATCAACTCATCATTTAATCAATAAACATTTATTAAGCACTACCATGTGCCAGGCACTGTCCTAAGTGCTGGGAACAAAAAAAAAGAGGCAAAAAAAATCCTTGTTTTAAGGAGTTTATACAGTCAACCTCCAAACCTTCATGGGTTTCACATTCATGGTTTTGGTTATTCACAAATTGGTCATTGATAATTAAATGGGAATTTTTGGAGATTTGTCCTGTGCTGCAGAGAATCACAGACATATGTAAAAAAAAATTTTTTTTAATTTCTAAGCCATAAATGGTGAATATTATTCATCTATTTTATCACTTACTACCATAAGTATATACACATAAATTTATTATTAATGGTTAAATTTTGTTTAAAAATTTCAGTACACTAAAGAACTATGGGCCATGCACTCTCTTTGGGAATGCCTTCTTTTTGTCTCTCTACCATGCAGACTCAGTCACATGATATTCTCCCCCAGTAATCTTTGCATCTCGTGTTTTTCACAGAAGAAAGAAATCCCTGAAGCACTTGCTGCAGCTACTTTGGTGGCATATTGTGCAAGATACTACTCTCTTACATAGAAACTACAACTGTTTTATGGGTGCAATGTCTTTGTTTTACATATTTTGTGCATCAAATAAATGTGATCAGAATTATTAAAAACAAAGGTTTGAGTGAGCTCTAGATTTATTCTCAGTTTTTCACGTTTGCCAAGGTCTGAATGTCAAAGAACAACTGTAATCTAATGAAGGAGACAACATGCAAATAAATATATACAAACAAGGATAAATAGGAAATAATTAAAGAAGGAAAGCATTGGAATTAGGGAGAGGTTAGGGAAAGCTTCCTGTAAAAGATAGGATTTTAGTTAGGACTTAAAGAAAGTCGGGGAGATCAGTAGGCAGAGCTGAGTGGGGAGAGCATTTTGACAATGAGAAAATGTACAGAACCAAGAGAGGGAATGTCTTGTGCCACGGCATGCAATATCTTATTCATGAAATGATGAAAAAGTCAATGTCACTATCAGAGATCATGTGGTGAAGAGTAATGTAAGAAGAGTAGAGAGGAAGGAAGGGGCTAGGTTTGAGGGGCTTTGAATGCCAGAGGATTTTGTGTTTGATCCTAGAAATCATAAGGAGCCATTAGATTTTATTGAGCAAGAGGGTGATGTGATCAGACCTGTGCTTTAGGAAAATCACTTTGATGGCTAAATGGAAAATGGATTGGAATAGGGAGACTTGAAGCAGGCAAACCTATCATCAGACTATTGCAATGGTTTAGTTATGCGATAATAATGGCCTGACTTAGACTGGTGGGAGTGTCAGAGGAAAGAAGGGGGTTTATTCAAGAAATATTGCAAGGGTGAAATCAACAGATCTTGGCAACCAATTGGATATGGGGGATGAGAGATAGTGAAGAATTCAGGATAATTCCTAGATTGCAAGCTTGAGGGAATAGGAAAATGGTATTGCCCTCTAGAGTAATAGGGAAGGTAGAAGAAAGGGTGGGATTGGAAAATAATTACTTCCATTTTGGATATATTGAGTTTAGGATGTCTACTGGACACCCAGTTTGAGAGATATCTGAAAGGCAGTTGGGGATGTGAGATTGGAGATCAACAGAGAGGTTCTGGGAGTAAATATAGATCTAAGAATCATCCTCATATATGGTAATTAAATCCATGAGAGCTGATAAGATCACCAAGGGAAGTACTATATAGGGAAAAGAGAAGAGGGCCCAGAACAGAACCCTGAGGGACACTTATGGCTAGAGAGTATGATTCGGATAAGAATGCAGCAAAGGAGACAAAGAATTGAGCTGTCAGGAAGAGAGTGGTGTCCCAAAAAAGCTTACAAAAAAGAAAGCATCAAGGAAGAGACAGTGATCAACAATGTCAAAATCTGCAGAGGGTTCAAGAATGAGAATTGAGAAAAGGCTATTGGATTTGGCAGCTAGGAGATCATTAGTAGCTTTGAAGAGAGCTGTTTCAATGGAATGACAAGGTCAGAAGCAAGATTGTAAAAGATTAAGAAGAGAGTGACAGAAGAGAAAGTGGAGACAATTATTTTTTTCAAGGAGTTTAGCTGTGAAGGCCAAAAGAGATATAGGATGATAGTTATAAGAGATGGAATAATCAAGTGAGGGGTATTTTTTGCACAGTGGGGGAGACATAAACATTTTTGTAGGCAGTAGAGAATGAGTCATCAGGCAGGGAGAAATTGAAAGTAAGTAACAGAGTGGGAATGACAGAGGGCACAATCTGTTGGAGGAAATGGAATGGGATTTCTTTTTTTTTTTTTTACTTTTTGGAGGGCAATTGGGGTTAAGTAACTTGCCCAAGTTTACACGGCTAGTTTTTTTGTGTGGGTATTAAGTGTTTGAAGCTGGAACCGAACTCAGGTCCTCCTGACTCCAGGGCCAGTACTTTACTCACTGCGCCACCTAGCTGCCTCATGGAATGGGATTTCTTGAACAGGTAGACGGATGTATAGAATAGGGCCACCTCCTTACATGAGACAGAGATGAAGGAGGAATGAACAACACAAAGCATCTGATTGATAGAAGAGGAAACAGTGAATTCCTATTTTTCTTTGTAAATTATGAGGCAAGGTTCTCAGCTGAGATGGAGTAAGGGGAGCCACGGGAAGTTTAAAGAGGGATGCAAAGGTTGGAAAGAGCTGATATAGAGATTGGAATAGTGAATTGATAAGAGAGGTACAGTAAAATTTCCCAGCAACAGTGAGAACCAAGTAATGGACCCAATAAGAATAGTTGTATGATTTGCTCCACCTTTGTTTAGCAACACATATGTAGGAGCGATCCCATTATTCATAAAGATGAGATTTAAAAAAAAATGATCACCATCATAGAGGTGGCAGAGCATAACAGATAGAGCACTAAACTGAGATTCAGGAAATATGGGTTCAAGTCCTGCCACTGATACATATTTGAAGTATGACCATAAGCAGATCACTTAGTTTTTCAGTGCCCCAGGCAATTCTCTTAACACCATTAATTAGAGCCAAGCTGGATTGGTGGAGGCTGTTTTTATACCTGGAATTCTCTATACTATTGATTTAGACAAAAATAAAATAATTATTATGATTGCTCACTCTGTTAAAGCAAATTAAGGTTTATATAATGCTTTCCTATCAACAACACCATGAGTTAAGCACATTAAGTCTTATTTTTTTTTTATTTCACGTAAGAGAAAACTGAGGTTCAAATAGGTTTGCCCAGAATCATCCAGCCAGTATCATAATTGAGATTGAAATGTGGATCTTCTAGACCTAGGGTTCTTTCCATCTTGAATTCATATTCTAATTAATTGACATTTATATTGAATCATTTCTCTAAAGCTTGGAAGTGGTGACTAAGAGATTTCTATATTTAAAAAGCCATTGTTGGCAAGACACACACAGGTATACCTTCTCTAAATCACAGAACAAGCCAGCAAATGAACCCTTTGCACCTTCTCCTCACAAACAATAAAGATTTCTTTCCTCAAGCTGCTTTTAACCACTGTTTGCAAAGCTCTTTAAGGCAAACTGGAGAATCATGTTTGGTAAACAAAGGACTTTTTAATTGTCGCTGACATGAATGAACTCTCTGAAACAGCAGCTGTGTCTTGAGATTACATTACAAGGCATGTGAGCAGGATGCAAAGTAGGCCCATAAAAAGATGAAGCACCAGCTACTTTGCATTGTCTCTGAAAAGATTCACCAGTCTGGGAAATCTAATTTCAATTCCTGTGGGATATAGCCATCACACACTTATTGAGAGTGATTGGGGAAAGACATTTGTATTTGCTGTACTTGGAAGGAAAAAAATAGCAGCAAGGATTTAGGGAGACAGCTGTGGAGGTAAAGAATCAATGGACAAGATTGTCCTTGTCCACAGCCCCATAATCAAGCTTTGAAAGTTAGTTAGTAGCAATGACATCTGGCTATTAAAAATGTTGTCTCAGGAGATTATTTCCATTCTATCTTTCTGATCATGGAGTGTCTGCTCCTAGGTGTAAATTATGGACAAAAGAACTCATTTGGAGAAATATTGACCCAGTCATACTTCATAGGTTTATTACTACCCTGAGAGAAATGAACCTTGAGAAATTTTAACTGCTGAACTATAACAGTGATCCTTTCATATGATGGGCCTCAAGGGGTAAGGAAGAGAAGGTTAAGGTGAGGAGGAGGGGAGGAGAGGGGAAAGTCTGAAATGCTTGAGATGAAGAGATAAGTAGGATAACAAAATGATATAAGGATTTAGCAGGCGCACCAATGGATCTGAGTTTAGGAAATATATAATGCACTTCCGATATTTGGGAAAAACTGAGAAGTTCTGGGCTCTGGTCTTACTTTGACCACAAAACCTCTTGATTCTGCTTTTTATCCAAATATTCTCCATCTTATGATCAGGACATACTATGTGAAAAAGTAGAAATGGAACCTAAGATAATGAAGCTAAAACTGGGGAAGCAAGTTATTAGACAATAACTGCTCAGAAACTAGAAAGAAGTCTGGTGAAAAAATAGTTCTAGACCATCATCTAACATAAGCCACAATAAATTCCAAATTGACAAATGAACTAAATTTAGCAAGTTATATCATAAAAACAGGAAGATAATGAAACACTACATCTTTTACAATTATTAATCCAAAGAATTTGTAACCAAATTCAGAATAGACAACAGTGATAAAATAAAAATAGATAAAATAGTCTCAATCGTATAAAATTAAAAGACTTTAAAAAAATAAAATCACCAGCTAGAAGCCAAAAAATGGAGAGAAAATGTGTATTAAGTATCTCTCATTAAAATCTGGTATCCAAAATCTAAAGGGGGTTAAATAAAACTCCATAATATTAAGAGTCATTACTAAAAGATAAGTGGTCAAATAGAATCAAAAGAAGAATCACAAATGATTAACAAACACCTAAAAAAAACTATTACTAGCAACCAGTAAATGCAAAATAAAACAATTCTGTGGTATAACATCTTACTCATCAAATTAACAAAGATGACAAAAGTCAGTATTGAAGATTTTATGGGAGGACAGGAGTGCTAATTAACTGCTGATAGAGCAGTGAGTTTTGATAACAAATCAAGAAAGGTTAACAAATTGTTTAACCCATTAACCCCATTACTAGAATTTTAACCCCCAATAATAGTATTAATAACATAAATAACCCATGTTTTTAAAAATATTCTTAGTAGCATTATTTTTATAACAAAAACATGGAAATAAGCTATCTGCCCCATGGTTGGGGGTTGACTAAATGAACTATGGTTTATAAAATTATTATTATTATATTATTATTAATGAAATTATTAAATTTTGAGGAATGATCATTGTGAAGAATTCAGAAAAGCTTGTAAAAATACAGTTGAAGTGGTACAAAGGAAAGAAAGCAGAGTTAAAAGAATAATATTGATAAGCAGTACACAATGTAAATAAAGACAACACTGAGTCAACAAAACTTGACATTTTTATGCTAAGTTTAACACTGCACTGACTTTTAGGATACCCTATGCAATAGACAATGCTATTATATCACACTGTTAAAATACTAAAGTGGAAAATGATGTGGATACAAAGGTGCCCTAAGGGTTAATATATTTTTTAAGCAATCGGGGTTAAGTAACTTGCTCAAGGTTACACGGCCAGTTATTTCTGGGCTAAGTATCTGAGCCCAGATTTGATCCCCAGATCATCCCGACACTGGAGCCTGTGCTCTTACTCACTGAGCCACCTAGCCACCCCTAAGCAATTGGGGTTAAGTAACTTGCTCAAGGTCACATGGCCAGGTGTTTCTGGGTGGGTGCTAAGTGTCTGAGCCCGAGATTCGATCTCCAGGTCATCCCAACACTGGAGCCGGTGCTCTTACTCACTGTGCTACCTGGCCGCCCCTTTAGGGGTTAATATTAAGTGTTGCTTTTTCAGTACCTTGGGAGGCCTCCTGAGTTTGAGGGCATCTTAAAGTCTCTTCCCTTATATTGAAATACCATAAAACTTCCCCTTTGTCCTGGACCATGGAATTCCTTGTCTCCCCCCATCCTGCACCATAAAATTTCCCATCTCCCCTATCTTGTGTCATCCATCTTCCTTATCCTAAATCTCCAACCTCAATTAGAAACCCTAAAAACTACATCATCATCCTACAAACTGTATAGTTTTCTGCCTATATAAGTCTTGTCCTTTTCCTATATCAGTGTCTTTGTTTAGCTCCTTGCTAAATCTTGGGCCCACATGTTTTTGTGTCAATAAATCTCCCATTGGCTAAAGAAAAGGTCTAAGTAAATTTGCTCAAATCTGAACCAGCTCTCCAACTCTGACATCAACAAAAAACAGTGTGTATCAGTTGTAATCAGGCAATTGAACAGTTTTGCTTAATTGTTCTTGGGAAATGGGGGAAGGGAACATGTTTATTGGGAAGTAGCTATTGCATCAAAACAAAATGCATCAATGATCTATTTCTATATATTTTCCCAGCTTTCGAGTATCCTTTCACATTATTTTCATTCACATATAAGCATCAAGAGAACAAGGATGTTATTGGTAACAAGAATATAGGACAAAGGAACTAGGAGAGAAGTCACCACCAACATTGACTCCAGTTTATCTCAAGTTCATGTACCTGGAAACCAGAAACATCAGAGGGGGAGAGGGGATGTAAGAAAAAAATACACCTACTCATGCCATCTCCACCTAACTAATAAGAATAGCTATAGCTTAACTAAATAGATTCCCCAGAATATTTTGAAAGGATGCTTAATACTAACCAGGGGTATAATAGGAATTGAAAATAAATTTCTAGCCCCAAGTAAGATAGCACATGTATTATGGACCTGAGTTAATCAAGAGAATAAGAATAGAAAAAGATAAATCTAATGATCGTTGGTTAAGATTAACTCACATTTAGCTAATGGTCTCATAGGTTATCACACTGTTGTAATGGGAATGTAAATTTAAAGATCTTCCCTGCCCCTAGGCTAAAGTGCACCTGGAGCCTGGGGTAGGAGGCTTGTTTTTCAGTAGATACTTTTTGATTGGCCAGTGGGTCCAAAGGGTTATTACATTCTCTGAGCCAGGAGAAGGCTATATAAGCCCTGATGTGAGGCTTTGTTTTGGGGCTCACTTTGAGAAATGTTCTGTGATTTGATCAGATGAAACTCTGGAAAGCCATTGTCCAGAGCCTCCCAGCTTTGAAACCCAGATGTTGTTTGGTATGGATGTAATGATTGGACAGTTTGGAAATCTGTCTACTTGATCTGTCTCTGTCTTGATAATTCTGTCTGTATATTCTGAAGTTCATGGTGCTGACCTTTTTCCCCTGAACTAGGTAAACGATACATATTTGACTGATTAAAGTAAGCTTGTTAACCCATTTTGAGTTGCTTTCCTTTAACAAAGCAGATCTAAGAACCTGTGTTGGCAGCGACCCTGAGGACACTTGGGGTGATTGCCGCTACAACTGTCTCCCTGAGGCTAAACAAAGACTAGTAAATGAAGGTAGTAGCAGTAGCAAAGATACTCAGAAGAAAGCAGATAAGGCATCCAATAAAATAATTTCCCCTTAGAGAATAGCATAGCAGAGAAAAGCATAGAGAAAGAAGTTAACCTGATTACATCCCTTGAGTACATCAGAAACTTTGCAGATTCAAAGACCTTGAGACCTTTGTCATGGTGTATCAGCAATGCCATATTCACAATGCCTATAGAGATTACAAATATGCTGATATAATTATCCATCACAAAATACATCATGTTTGCCATATGGGGAAATAAACTAGAAAATTTATTAAGATACCAAAAGACTGAGTCCCAAAACCAGAAAGTGAAAGCCATCAGAGTAGTTATGATATTGGCACAGATAGATAAAGTAGAAAGCACCCACATTTTCAAGCCTTTAAAACAGAACAGGCTACCTCAGGCAAAGGTCCTCCTCTCCCCATGCACAGCAACCACCCAGCGTCCTGGAAGCGCGCTCCCAGCAGCTCCGGCCCCTGGCAGTCCTCAGCAGGAGTCCTTAGCAGAAAGTCCTTAGCAGTCCTAACTCAAAAAGGGCTTCGCGCTGCTGCTGCCTCTGCTGCTGCCGCTGCCGTCGCAACCACCGCCAGCCACCGCAGGACCGTTAGCTCGGCTTTCGCTTTCCCTCGCTTTTGCTTTCTCTGGCTTTTGCTTTCGCTTGCTCCGCCCCTTCCTGCTACGTCAGCACGTCCATGGGGCATGGAAGATCTTTAAATCCCATAACCCTTACACATGGTACCTCACCCATGTGTTCCTATACCTTTGTCCTCCTTTATATGTTCTATGATCATGCATATTTCTTTTCTTCTATGTATGTATGTGTCCTTTCTCCTACTAGTGATAGGTAACCTGTGGAAAAATATATTCCTGCATAAATGGAGAAAATCTTTCTTGTCATTTATATTGCTATGTAGCTTAATTGAATGTTACTTTGACTTAATGTGTCCTCTGACTAGTTGATAAAGGAAATGTTCCCACAATGGGGCATAAACTCTCCATAGATGTTCCCATATCAACGATGTGCCTTGTATCTGTGACAATAGTAAGAAGGACTCACATCTAAGGAGGGATTAGATGAAATATTATTGGAATATATCAGTACTTTTCTTTGCAACTCAGAATTGTATCTATTTCAGTTCCCTTGTGTAGTTTCTTATCTTGTACCATAATTGAAGGGGCTTTATTACCACCCTTCTCTCCTTGATATTCCTTTCTCCATCTGTTAGCAACTAAGATCTTATTTACATCAATCATAAAAAATATAATTCCATTTTCTAGTTGCCTCCACAGATGTTCTATCTACTTTCCTCTAACACTTCAAGTTTATCTTCTATGAGATCCTTTTTATGCAAATAATCCTTGTACATGGTTTCTTAATAATATTTTGAAATTTGCATTCAGTAATTATAATAGACTCTAACTTTAAGAGTAATTCTATCTCCCTTCTTCAAGCTTATTATGAATGGACTTTGAACTTAGATATCTTATTGTTTTTAACATAGAATAAAATTTCAGTAACATAGCCTTTAAAAACAAATGTTTATTTGAGATCTATTCTAATCATTTCTAGAACTAACTTATTCTGTAAAGAGTTTTCTCCCCAACAAGTCTGTAAGGCAAAACACACATGGTTTTACTTGCCAATAAATCTATCTTTTCATACTCTGATAATAGTTCCTGAGGAAGGTATGGAAATGAAACTATGTTTAACCCCTTCTTCCTCAATCTCCCTTTGGAAAGGACAAACTTTTTAAAGTATACAATATTACATTCCATTGGAATATAAGCTCCTTGTGGGCAAGACATATCTCATTTTTGTCTTTGTATTCACCATGCCTACTACCTCCTTACACAGAGTAAATGTTTAAAAATGCAGCTCCTACTAAAAGTTTTCCCCTTCTGAAGTATTATATTCTAACATTAGAATTCAATCAAGAAATTAATTCAGAAAGAATGTTTTAGGGATTTCAGTGTGGGAGAGAAAGTCAGATCTGTACTTCTTAATATCTAAACAGAATTTTGTTTTCCTTTTACAGCTTCTTCACCTGCAGATGATTGTCAGTCTGTTTTATGCATTTGAAGGGTCTCTAGAAATAGTCACAATATTTTGTTTCCTGTTGTGTTGCTAGTTGATTAATTTCTTCTTTCTAAACCTTTTGGTTTAAAATTTATCAAATAGATCTCTTTGAGATATTTCAGATCTTGAAACAAACCTAAAACTGAAAATCACAAAATTTCAATATTAGTATTCTCATTTTACAGATGAAGGGACTGATATTGAATAGTTGGTAGCTTGTCTGTAATCACATAACTGTCAGGCATCTGAAGTATGACTCTAAACAAATTCTAGAGTAGCAGAATCCACAAAATGACAGAGTGAAACAAATCTCTAGTCCAAGACAACCAAGAACATCAATAGGAAAGGTCTGTTGTGCCAGGCTGAGAGAGGAGTAAAGTCCAGGGCAGGCCATACCAGCACAGACCAGGCCCCAGCAAACCCACAGCAGATTTCAGGGAACTAAATCACTGGCAGCTATGGCAGCCTCCAGACTTCTAAACCCACAAACACCTAAGACAACTTAGAAAGTCAGTAGGAAAGGGAAGTTGAACCTTGTAATGGTAATGTAAATGAGAAGACCTTTCCCATCCATTAATAGGCCCATATGACCTGCTTAAGTCACATGAATGCCTAAGACACATGAGTTTGAATCACATGAGTCTGTGGTGGGAGGAGCTTGCTGAATGGGTGGAGTGGGGAGGGTGGAGGGGAGCTGAGAGGAAGTTGGTCAAAGCAGTTAGAGCTTAGGGAGAGAGAGGAAGCAGGCATAGAGCTGTGAGGTCTTTCAAGCATTCTTGATGAAAAGACCAGAACTGAATAGAAAATTTGATTTTCAAATACAAGACCCAAAAGAAGCATGAAAAGGTAAACAGGAAAGAGAAATCATAAGGGAGTTGTTAAAGTTGAATTATTTACATTCTTTCATGGAAAGATGACATTTGTAATTCATAAAACCTTTCTCATTATTAAGGTAGTTGGAGGGAATACACACATATTGAGAGAGAGAGAGAGAAATATAGACAGAGGGTACAGGGTGAATTGAATAAGAAGGGATGATATCTAAAAAAATAAACTTAAGGCTTTAGAGAGGAATGTATTAGGAGAAGGATAAAGGAGAAGTAGAATAGGGTAAATTATCTCACATAAAAGAGGCAAGAAAATGCTTTTACAGGGGAGAGGAAGAGTGGGGAGAGGGAATGAGTGAACCTTACTTTTATTGGAATTGGCTTAAGAAAGGAATAACACACACACTCAATTGGGTATGAAAATCTGTCTTACCCAACAGGAAAGTAGGGGGGAAGGAGATGGGGGTGGTGTGATAGTAGGGAGGATAGATTGGGGGAAGGAGTAATCAGAAACAAACACCTTTGAGGAGAGACAGGGTGAAACAAAACAACATGACTATTATGGAAGTATTTTGCATGACTATACATGTATAACCTAAATGGAATTGCTTGTCTTCACAATAAGTGTGAGTGGAGAGGGAGGAAGAGAGAGAATGTAGAGCTCAAAGCTTTAAAAATGAATGTTAAAAACTGTTTTTACATGTAACTGGGAAATAAGATACACAGGCAATGGGGTATGGAAATCTATCTTACCCTACAGGAAAATAGAAGGGGAAGAGGAAGGGAATAAGAGAAGGGAAGGGTGGTAATAGAAGGGAGGGCAGATTGGGAGAAAGGGTAATCAGAAGCAAAACACTTTTGAGGAGTGACAGGGTAAAAGAAGGGAGAGAAAAGAATAAACAGGGATAGGAGGAATAAGATGTAGGGAAATACAGTTAGCAATAGTAACTACCAAAAAAAATGAAGCAAACTTCTCTGATAAAGGCTTTGTTTCTCTAACATATAGAAAACTGTCAGATTTATAAAAATAAAAGTCATTCCCTAGTTGATAAATGATCAGAAGATATAATCAGATGAAGTAATTAAAGCTATCCATAGACATATGAAAAAAATATTCTAACACTTTTGATTGCAGAAATGCAAGTTAAAACAATTCAGAAGTACTACCTCATACCAATTAGATTAGATAATAGGACAAAAAAGGTAAATAATAAATTATGGAGGGAATGTGGGAAAAATAAGACATTAATGTACTGTTGTCAGAGTTTTTAATTGATTAGACCATTCTATAGCACAATTTGGAACTATAGCCAAAGGACTATAAAACCATGAGTACCCTTTGATATAGCAATACCACTACTAGCTCTGTATCCCAAAAGATATTTTTTTTAAAAAAGGAAAAAAAGACCTATATGTACAAAAAAGTATTTATAGTAGCTCTTTTCTGGCTGTAAAGAATTAGAAATTGAGGGAATGACTGAATAAGTTGTGGTATGAAATTATGATACAATACTATTGAATATGCTCTCAGAAAAACCTAGAAAATATAAGAAAGACTTATAAAGGTTAAAGCAAAATGAAATTTAATGGGTACAAAGTAACAGCAATGTTGTAGGATGATTAGCTGTGAATGACTTAACTAATCTCAGCAATACAACAATTCATGACAGTGCTGAAGGATTTAGGATGAAAAATGCTATCCATCCCCAGAGAAAGAACTGATGGTGTCTGAATTCAGACTAAAGAAATTTTTGATGTGGGTGTTTTTCACTGTATTTTTCTTGAGCTTTTTTAATCTATGTTTTCTTTCACAATGTTACTATTATGGATATGTTTTGCATGAGTACACATATATAGCATATATATATATATATACATAAACATATATATATATAAACATATATATATATATGGAATTGCTTGCCTTCTTAATGTGGGGGCAGAGGGGAAAGGAAGGAAGGGAAAGAGTTTGGAGCTCAAAGTTTTATAAACAAATGTTAAAGATTGTTATTTACAGGGGGCAGAGCCAAGATGGTGGAGTAAAAGCAGGAAATTGTGTGAGCTCCTGCATTTCCTGGAGGAAACAACTTCCAATATCTGTAAAATATGATGCTAAACAAATTTTAGAGCTCCAGAACCCACAAAGTAACACAGAGAAACAAATCTTCCACTGAAGATAGCCTGGCAGGCCTACAGGAAGGGTGTATCACACCTGGCTGGGAGCCGAGCACAGTTCTACATGAGCTCGGACCCAGCCAGGGTGGCCTTGACCAGCAGCCCAGACCAGCCAAAGAAGACTTCAGGAGAGTGAATCACCAGCAGCTGTGGTGGTTTCCAGACTTCTAAACCCATAAACACCAAAGAGAAAGTAAAAGGTCAGTGGAGAACTTTGTTGGAACTGGGTAATGGAAGAGAGAGGTCCAGCCCCTGCCCCAGGAGTGAGAGGTGGCAGAGGTGTCGTGGCTGCAGCTGCTGCCACACGACTGCCTCCAGAACTCCTGGCCTAAAGATCATAGGGGGACCAAGCAACCATTCAGAGGGTAATTGCTCTTGCTTTGACCTGCTTAGATCTGGGTAACTGTATTGGGTGGTGGTTCTGGGGTGAGAAACACCAGTGTTCCAGAGTTTGTGGTGGCTATAGAAAGGGAGCCCTCCTCAGACCTCTGACAAAATTTGCAAAAACCCCAATGATTTGTTACAAAGTTCTCTCTACCCTGGAAGCAGAGTTCTACCATGGCAAAGAGCTCAGAAATCAAGTAATTGGCTGGCAAGATGAGGAAGCACAAACATAGCAGAGAATCCTTTTCTGGGTACAAAAAGGATCATAACATGGAACAAGAAGGTAACAAAATAAAAACTCCTGCATCAAAAGCTTCCAAGAAAAACATGAACTCATTACAGGCCATGGAGTAGCTCAAGAAGGATTTTGAAAATCAAGTGAGAGATGTGAAGGAAAATTGGGAAGAGAAATTAGAATGATGCAAGACAATCATGAAAAGCAAGTCAACAGCCTGCTAAAGGAGACCCCCCAAAAATACTGAAGAAAATAACACCTTAAAAAATAGACTAACTCAAATGGCAAAAGAGGCCCAAAAAGCCAATGAGGAATAGAATGCCTAAAAAGCTGAGCTTGCCAAATGGAAAAGGAATTTTAAAAACTCACTGAAGAGAATAATTCCTTCAAAATTATATTAGAGCAAGTGGAAGCTTTTTGAGAAATCAAGATACTATAAAAACAGATCCAAACAAATGAAAAAAATAAAATAAAAGGCAAAGTGAAATATCTCAAAAACTATAGACCTAGAAAATAGATCCGGGAGAGATCATTTAAAAATTATTGTTCTACCTGAAAGCCATGATCAAAAAAGGAGTCTAGACACCATCTTTCAAGAAATTCTCAAGGAAAATTGCCCTGATACTCTAGAACCATAGGGCAAAATAGAAATGGAAAGAATTCCAGATCACCTCTTGAAAAAGATACCAAAAAGAAAACTCCTAGGCATATCACAGTCAGATTCCAGAGCTCCCAGGTCAAGGAGAAAATATTACAAGCAGCCAGGAAGAAACATTTTGAGTATTGTGGAAATGTAATCAGGATAACACAAGATCTAGCTGCTTCTACCCTAAGGGATTGAAGGGCTTGGAATATGATATTCCAGAGGTCAAAGGAGCTAGGATTAAAACCCAAGAATCACCTACCCAGAAAAACTAAGTATACTGCTTCAGGGGAAATTATGATCATTCAATGAAATAGAGGCCTTTCAAGTATTCTTGATGAAAAAACCAGAGCTGAACAGAAAATTTGATTTTCAAATACAAGAAGCAAGAGAAGCATGAGAAGGTAAACAGGAAAAAGAAATCATAAGGAACTTATTAAAGTTAAACTATTTATATTCCTACATGGGAAAATGATAATTGTAACTCATGAGACAGTATGAGGATAGTTGAAGGGAATATATATGTGCACATATATATATATATATGCACATCTATAGGAGGGTATATGTGTGTATAAATACATATGTGAGTGTGTATATATGTGTGTACATGTATACATAGAGAGCATAGGATCAGTTGAATAGGAAGGGATGATATCTAAAAAGTAAAATTAAGAGATGAGAGAGGAATATAATGAGAGAAGGAGAAAGGGAGAGATAGAAAAAGGCAAATTATCTCATAAAAGAGACAAGAGAAAACTGTCGCAATGGAGGAGAAGAGCAGGAAGGTAAAAGGGAATGGGTCAACCTTACTCTCATTGATTTGGCTTAAGGAGAGAATAACATATACACTCAATTGGGTATCTTACCCTACAGGAAAGTAGGAGGGAAGGGAATAAGAGGGAGGATGATAGAAAGGAGGATAGATTCGGGGAGAGGGTAGTTAGAAGCACATACATTTAAAAGGGACAGGGTCAAAGGAGAAAATAGAATGTCAGGGGGCAGAATAAGATGAAGGGAAATCTTTCACAACATATCTACTATGGAAATGTTTTGTGTAACTACATATGTACAACCTATATTGAATTGCTTATCTTCCCAGTGGGGGTGGGTAAGGAGGGAAGAAGGAAAAGAATCTGGAAATTAAAGTTTTAAAAACAAATGTTAAAAAATGTTTTTACATGCAACTGGGAAATAAGATATACAGGCACTGGGGTATAGAAATCCATCTTGCCCTACTAGAAAGTTAGAGGGGGAATGGGGGAGGATATAAGAGAGAGAAGATTGGGGTAAGGGGTATGATGTTTTGGATGGGGTAGGGGAAAGATAGGGAGAAAGTCTTGTAACTCAAAATCTTGTAGAAATGAATGTTGAAAACTAAAAATAAACCAAAAAATATTGTTGTTTACATGTAACTGGGGGAAAATTAAATACTAAATATTTTTTAAATCACAGCCATTTTGCTTTCTTGCTCCTTTTTTTTCCTTTGGAATATTTTTTTGCTATTTCCTTCTGTGCAATAAATAGTACAAACCTTTGTCCATAGTTCTTCAGGCACTCTAACTAATAGGTCTAATCCCTTAATTTGATCCCTTTGTCACTTCCTCTTCATATTCATAAGGAATGTTTTTTTAGATCATATTTATATGGTCTAATGGTTTTCCCTGCTTTCTTTAAGTCTGAATCATGTAAGAAGATCTGAGCCACAGTCAGCTCCAGGTCTTGTTTTAAGTGACTATGTTGAGCTTCTCCATCTTTGGCTGGAAAGTACATAATCAATATGATTTTTCTATTGACTGTCTGATGATGTTCATATGTAGAGTAATTTTTGGATTTTTGAAACAGAGCGTCTGCTACGACCAGCTAGTTATCTTAACAAAATTCTATTTGTCTCTACACTATTTCATTTTATACTCCAATTCCAAATTTGCCTGTTATACTAATTACCTCTTGGTAATTAGAATCCTACTTTAGCAGTCTAATTCCCTATGATGAATGTAGCCTCTTGTTTTGGTGTTATTTTTAGAAGATGGTCTTCATAGAACTCATCGATTTTAGTCTCTTCAGCATCCGTGGTTGAAGCATAGACTTTTATTACTGTGATAGTGGACAGTTTGCCTTCTTAAATATATATTTTCTTCATTATAATGTATCCTGAAAAGAATGTTAAGGATGGTTGACATATACAGCCAGTCTTTGTAGTGGTTTTTGTAGTAGCATAAGGAGCCACTATAAAGAGATTCACTGTTACATTAAGAACATAAGATTTAGAGCTGGAAGAAACCTCAGAAATATTCTTACCAAGCCCCTTCATTTATTTTACAGAGAAAATAAAAATCTCTCAAGGATTAGCCAAATTAGCCAAGATTACACAGTCAAGAAGTGGCAAGGCAAGTGTTCCAAACTAGGTTTTCGATCTACACATCCTGTGCTCTCCCCTCTACACTAGACTGCCTTCATAGAATTAAACAACCACTCAGCAAACATTTATTAAGGCATTACTGATTGCTGAGGACTATGTTGGATCATAGGATCTCAAATTTAGAAGATGATAAGACCTCTGAAAGAAACAAAAGTTTCAATAAGATATAGACCTTAACTTCATGAAAATTTGTTTAAACTGAGTGTGTGATTATTCAACATAGCATAGGAAATCTTGTCACTTTCCTTTTTCCTTCATCATCTTTTGGGGTTAACAGTGAAATTCCCCAACTCTATTCCCCAGCCCCAAACCACTGAATAATGAATAGACAACTGGACCTGGAGTCAAGAAGACCTAGGTTCAACTTTTCAGACATTTTCTAGCAAGTCATTTAACCTCTCTATGCCTCAATTTTCTCATGGATGAAATAAATAGATAAGATTCACTGGATTCTAAGGTCCCTTCCAGCTCTAAATGTGAGAACTTCAAAAGATCAATTGTTTCATCTGTGTGGAACTTCGTCCCATTCCCGATCACATGGTAAAGACAGAAATCCCTCAGCACCTTCTCAGACTATGCTTTCATTGTCCATTCCTCTCTATAAATCCTCCATAGAGCATCTGTCAAATGTTCTAGTGGTCTTGCTCTGGATATTTTCATATTTTAGTGACAAATTTAATTCTGAAATTGGTTACTACATTATGTTTTAGTTATCCACATCCTACTACTATTTTTTGCATGGGATAGGCATTTTCCCACTTTTAATTTGTTGTTATTTTTCTCCCAATGTGTCTGGGTTCATAATGAGTTAGCAGAATTAATCAATGAGCGATTTCAAAAGGTTTTGGAGTCTCTTTTGAGTTATAGGATCATAGCAGTTAGATATGGAAAAACTTCAGAGGTCATCTAATCCAATCCATTTCACAGATGAAGAAACAGAGGTCTAGAGTGATTACATGACTTATTCAAAGCTACATAATGAGCATGTGACAGGATGGGAATTTGAACTCATGTCTATTGCATTCACCAGAGAGATTTCCAGGCACCATATCCTTTCTCAAGCCTTCACTCTCCCCACCTTGTGTAAGGTAATGCCAAGGAAAGGCAACTTCCCAAGGTTCAAAATACCAGCATAGGTGCTCTCCGTTTTATTCAGTGACAAATTAAGAACAGAGAAGATCAAATTATGACATCATTCAAAATACAGCATTTACTAAGTATGATTCAATAATCTCCAAGTACTACCCCACCCCAGGACCTTACATTCATTCAATCAATTACAAAGTCCCTGTTCTAAATACTACTCCACCCCTAGGCTGTACCTTCATTTAGTCCATCACAAAGCCCCTCTTCTCAAATGGAGATTAGTTTCCAATCATAAGTAAAGTACATTCATTTGTTCAATCATAGAACACAAAAAGGTCAAAAGTTCCCCACCCCCGGATCACAAATGAATTTACCCCAGAGTTACAACAAGTTTAATCACAGCACTTAATACCCAAATGGAGGTCTTTTCTTCATCTTGACACAAGGCAAGTTCTCAGTAATCTTTGTTCCTGGGGAGACAAAGCTTAGCAAGGCCACAAGATACATTGCCAGTCTCTCCATTAATTCATCCTCTGTCTGCAGAACAGTCCTAGGACCCCTGAAAACATTAACAAAACCCTCTCCCAGGATTTTTGTAAACATACAACAATAAAATCCTTCTTCAGGGCTTCGGAACCAACAAAAAGGTTCCCAGACTCCTGCAACAACAGCACTGTCCTTCACCAGTGGACAGTATTCACTCTCTGTCTGCAGGACAGTCTCAGGAGCTCTTAACCAACAGCCAGGTTCCAGAACTTCTTCAACAACAGGACAGTCTTTCACCAGTGGACAAATCTGGCAAAACAACATCAAAACAGACAGACAAAGTACCAGCAAAACAGCCATGTCTCCTCAGTCCTTTGCAGCTCCGGGGGCAGGTCTCAAAAGTCCAGGGCAATTCAAAGTGGCCCTCAGCAATTCTCTCAGTCTCTCTCTGCCTCCAAAGGTGCTGCTTCCAAAAAGTTCTTCTGCCTCTCTCTTGTGTCTCTCCAAATCTCCGTCACCAGCTCCTCCCAGTCCAGCACCCTCTTTTCACGTCAAGGAGTCCATCCCACAAGTGAGATTAACAAGCTCTGGGTTTTAACACAATCAAACCAAAAACCAAGCCAATACAGGGGAATCTTTAAATGCCATTACTATTACACCTTGACACCTTAAGACACCCTTATCTTGCTCAAGATATCCTCAGAAATTTGATTTCCATCTCATGGACCTAACCCAATACCTGTCCCTAAAACAAAAGATGATTCATGGCCCAATTTTAGCACCTCCAACAGTTGGTCTTCATCTCAAGAACCCAACCCAGTACAAAAAATTCAGATATCTTGCAGAACTCCATCTATAGGAGTCACCACACATACTATATCCAATCTCTAATTTTCCCTAACACTTAAAGTAGAATTGATGCACTCTTTGCCCTTCTCCCTATTCTTGGGTGTAGCAGACTGAGGGTCTGAAAGGAATAATAGGAGCAAGGTGTATGCTAACTCCTTAACCATTCCTAGTTTGTCAGGGGGCATAAAAGAAGGTGAAATTAATCTTCTACTTAGGTCAGAATAACAACTAGAAAAGATGGTCAGTGGTTCAATGTATTGGGGGTGGGGGAGTCAGGTTTCCACAAATGCCATAGTGAAATAGAAAGGCAGTTTAATAGTAGAGCAGGAATTCCAGAGGATAAAATGGAAGACATGGTGAGAAGTGAAATGGAAGAAAGGTGGGGTAAGATTGAGATGGATGGGGATGAAAGAATAAGAACTGGGGAGAGGGTGTCCAATTAGGTGGCTGGGAATTCTGTATTACAGACTTGGAAAGATAAAAAGGATGGAGGTTGCTAGCCATAGTTGATGTAGTATATTCTGATTAGGACTCTCAAACTCAAAAACTAAGTTCAAAAGTTGAACAATGGGAACTGCCCTCCATGGAAATTTAAGTTGCAGAAGCTGCTATTCAAAAATAATCTATAAGACAGGTAAAAGATTGGTTGAAGTAACTACCGTGTTTCCCCGATAATAAGACACTGTCTTATTAATTTTTTGGACAGAAAAACAGCAGAGGGCTTATTTTCAGGGGATGGCTTATTTTAATGAACATTGACAGCAATTTTAATAAACAGGTAAATGTGAACAAATAATTGTACCTTTATTCAATAAGCAAATCACTGGAGAAGAACAGGATGATGCGCTCACTGCTGCAGCTCTGATTGGATGCAGCTCGGAGTGCGGCGTGCGTTTCACGGGGGGGGGGGACAGTGCATACAGAGGGTACCATAATGTAGCATGTAGCGCAGGGGATCGCCTTCACTACAGTAGCAATCTCAATAGGGCTTATTTTGGGGGGAGGGCTTATTTTAGAGGAATCTTACACAGTAAGGGGAGGGCTTATTTTCGGGATAGGTCTTATTATCGGGGAAACACGGTAGAAGTGCTAAAGCTAAAAAAAGAAGATCCAGGGGGACATGATAGCTATCTTCAGGTATTTGAAGGATTGGTAGTTGGAGAAGGAATTGGCTGTCTTTTCTTTGGTTTTTGTGGGCAGAGCCAGCTGCAATGAGTGGAATTTGAAATGAGGCAAATTTAGGCTTGATATCAAGGAAAGCTTCCTAACAATTAGAGCTACCCCTAAGTGAAAAATGTTTCCTTAACAACTAGTGGGCAAGGCTTCCTCCTTAGGGGTCTTTGAGAAGAGACTGGATGATCAAAAGTCAGGTTTGTTCTAGTGGTGATTCTTTTCAAGTGTGGGTTTGACTATACAGCCACTGAGGTCCCTTAGAGCTCTCAAATTCTGTGACTTTCCTAGAGAGGACAGCTGATTACCCAGTAGATGCTGATCACAAGAGCAAACAAGGAAAGTAATTGTAAGTCTGCTTACAGAAGGTGAGCAAGTCATTTTTTTAAGAGGCTGCAGCTTAGAGGCATATAGACAACACTACACCAAAGCAAGCTATTTTTTCTGGTATAAATAGCAAAATATCACGTTGGTCCAAATTAAGAGCTTCCCCCACATCTCCCACAATGAGATTTCTTTGAAAAGAATACTTATGTCTTGAATATTTATAAAACTACACTGAAAAGTATGTGCTATAAATAATAGCTGTTCTTGAGTGGATAAGTCTAAGCTTATAATTCCTTAGGAAAATCCCTCTACCAATTCAAATCCCACAAATGCTACATCAATGATGGCATTTGGGAGCTACCCGAGACAATGGAAATTGCCCATGGAAGGTAGAGCAGGAAAACACTTGTCCAAAGTGAAACTTGAGCCCAGACTGTCCTGATTCCTAGTCTGGCCCTCTCTTCCCTATGCTGCCTCTTAGGTAGGAGAGAAGGTTAGAGAAGACTGACTAGTTCCTCATAGTGGGGGGGGGAGTTAGCAGCACAGCACCCCTCCCCCCCTCCTTCCTCCACTCCCCACAACCTGGAAAACCTGTATAAAATTTTTTGGTCCTCCCTTCATACCAGAGAAGAAGTCCAAATTATCATGGTATTCAAAGATGAAATATGTTGATATTATACAATACTATACATATATTTTATGCATTTCTGAGTTTCTAAACTTTTCCTGTGTTATCTGCTGGCTTTTGCATGTCATCTGTGGCTTCCACAAAACTCCCCCCAAAATTTCCATTTAATTTCGTATGCATGCTATATCAAAAGCACAATGGGGAAAGTCATGATGTAGAAAGGATAACTGTATATTTCTGTAGATTTCTTTCCATGGGAGACTAGAGGTGTCCAGGGAGTGGGAGAGAATCAGAACATGATTCTAAGCCATACTTAGGCTTTGTACAAGCCAGATGTAGAAGAAAAGCTTGGCCTGTTTTTAGTCTAATACAGTACATGCATTATATAGACCATACAAACTTAAACCAGAAAGGAGTTTGGTCCCCATGGGCAGAACCAGGAGCACTGAGTGGAATTTGAAATGAGGTAAATTTAGACTTGATACCAGGGAAAACTTCCTAGCAATTAGAGCTGTTCCAAAGTAGAATGGGCTGCCTGACTCCTCTGCTGGCCATCTCTCCAGGGAGGAGAAATGAATGAACTACAAACTCTGTACTCAGAATTATAGAACATTTGGGTGAAACTAGAAAAAAGAGAAATAATTATATGCTGATACAGTTGCTGTGAAGTCTCTGAATATCATATGGTGCATCATTAAAATTCTCAAGGAGAGCTGTTACTAGGAATTATTCTATCTGGGGTAAATTCAGTTGAGGAATAAAGGGTGGCACCAAGGACAGACAGACCAAGTCCTTGATATAGTTGTTCAGAAAGAGTTATTCAATGCCTAAATCTTGAAGCAAAGCAAATGATTCTTATAAATCTCCCAAAATCTTGGGAAAAGAATCACTGTGGGTGCAAAAGGTAAGCCCCAGTAGAAGACTCCTATGGCACTGGGACCCTTGGGGGTAGGGGCAAACCAAATGAGAGAGTGACCAATGTAATGTGATCTTTGGAAGGGTGGACTAGAAGAAAGACTGATATGGAGTGGAAACAAGCCGCCCTAGATGTCAGTGTCACGGTACAAAACGCCAGGTACCTGGCTTTAGATCTCAGCTTTCATGAATAATTAAGAGCAGTTGGAGGGGGCATGGGAGAGGATATAGGAGAGAGCAGGTTGTGGGAGGGCACATTCAGTGGGATCGATGTTTTGGGGTGGTGGGTAGGGGAAAGATGGGGAGAAAATTTGTAACTCAGAGTCTTGTGGAAATGAATGTTGCAAACATAAAATTTAAAAAAAGAATAATTAAGAGCCCTAAAACTATAATATATTGAGGGTATATTGAAGACTTAAAATATCACAGAATGGGAATACAAGAAGAAAACTGAAATTCAGAGACTTCTTCTAAAATCAGCAAAGACGTTAAAAAAAAATTCTGGACATGTTTCCACTGAGAGAAAGAAGGATAAATACATAAAAGGACACTGCTTGATAGAGGAGGCTGCATGTCAGAAGTGAATATCATTGGCCAAAGGGCCATGGATCTCTGAGTCAAATAGGAAGAAGTATAGATTCCCTAGAATTTGAGTCAGTTACTGAGGGGGTTGACCTGCATAATCTTCGAGTTCTCTTCTAGATTTAAAACCAAGGTTTCTGTGATTTTGGAAGAGAAAAGAAGTGGTTCAAAGTAAATAAAGTGCAAATCTCAAAGCTATAAAGACATTGGTTCAGTCCTGTTTCTGACATATACTGGTTATGTGACCCTGGGCAAGTCATTCTCTATTCTCTGGACAATTTTCAAATACCACAAGTTACAAAGAAGGTATCCACCTAAATAAGTAGAAAGATTTTCCTCACCTGAGAGGTCTTTATGCTAATGAAACCACCAGTCCAGTTCCTATCTCAATGACTGTGTGATATTCTCACTTATTGTATTTATTTTGCACGTATTTATATGTGCATAAACCCTGACAGAATGTAACCTTTTGAGTTATGTTCGGAATGCTTCACTTTCATCTCTGTATCACCAGGCACCTCTTACAATGTCTGAAACATAATAGGTCCTAAGTAAGTGCTGCCTGATTGATTTATTGATTAATTAAAGGGAACCTTTATGGCCAAACATTGATCATATCCTTGACAAATTCAGAACTGAGATAAAACATTTGTCTATCATAAAACATGTAGAACAAGGAGTATGTGGAACAGCCAATTGTTAAATTTTCAGTGTAAACATTTAGGCCATGGAAATCAGTAAATGCAACAAATCAGGGAATTGATTTACTGTTTTGTTGGTTGTCTAGACTTAAGAAAGTGATGAAGAAAATATTACCAATGCAAAGTAAACTTCAAAATGTCCTGCTTTTTCAGAGAATCAGTAGATAACATGCCCCTTTGAACAGGTGTTTTGGCATTTGGAAAAAGAATGTAAGTGAAAAATCTGGACATAGAGAGAGCCCCTCTGTACAGTGACATCAAGAAAGAAAGTTATGGACATGACCACTTAAAAGGAACCACAACATAAAAGTCTTGTGTGAAATTCTAAAAAAACAAAACAAAAACAAAAGCAGGAATCCAGACCAGAGAAAACAAGTATAAATGAAGTATTCAACAAAGAAGTATTCACATAAAAAAAGGCTCATGTCTGTACTCTGGAATCCAAGGTAATTGATGGACCTACCCTCTGATTCATGTCAATGATAACAATTATCTACTTTGAGAAAGGAGGAGAAAATAACAGGCTAGTGCACACACTAAATCAGGGTTTTTAAGATTAAAAGAGCTAAGAAGCAATATATATGATCTGGGCATTCAAACAGAGAGAGAAGCAGCATGTTAGAATGGAAATAGTTCCGGATATAGAATCAGAGGTTCCAATACAGGCTCTGATATTTGTTCCCTGTATGACCTTGGACAAGTCGCTCTGAACCTCAGCTTCCTTATCTGTAAAATGAGAAACTAGATTTATATCTGCAAAATGTTAGACTAGATTTTTAAAAAATATTTTGATAATTGCATTTCAATACAATTACTTTCCCTTATATTCTTATATATTTTATTGTATGTATATGAAAGCATTAATCGACAAAGGAGTTTATAGGATTCACCAGACTACTAAAGAGGTCCATGACAAACACCAAAAAGGTTAAGAACTCCTGATAGAAGAGGTATTCAAAAGTATAATGGGCCTATCTCAGGAGGTTATGAGCTTCCCTTCACTGGAGGTCTCCAAACACAGGCTGGATAACCGTTTTGGGGAATGTAGCAAAGAGATGTTACTTCAGGTGTGGCTTAGGGTATATATCTATTGCAGGTCTGAGAGTCTGTGACATTCTGCAATTTTCCCCTAGGAGAATAAGGATCAAGGGCAAGGCCTAAACCTTGGTTGGTGGCTAGTTTCACCATGGTCAGAACAGCAGAGACTGACTCAATGCTGAACCCCCAAACTACTCTAGTCCAGCATCACATGTCTTTATTGTCAAGGGCTGTCATTGGTCCCAGTGAAAAGGGAGTGTTGAGGCTACATCTATTGGTGGTGCTGCCAAGATTAAGTGAATCATAGGATTCCAGATTTAGATTTGGAGAGCATCCTCAAGCTCATCCAGTCCAATTGCCTAAATTTAGATAAATAGAATTGAGGGACATAGAGGCAGGGAAACACACCAACAAAAGAGTTGATCCTTTCCATCTAGTTCTTTGACACAGCATTAAATTGGTCTTAGTGCCGATCTTGCTCTGACCACATGGCCCCCATCTCCCAGTCACTATGGTGTTTGATCATCACTCTGCTAACAGCAGGGTCTTATTCATATCCTCAGTCTTCTAGCAGAAGGGTCTTCTTATATCCCAGTTTACCCACGAAAAGGGTGGGCAATAGATGCAATAATAATGTGAATGAAGCCTATGTATGATCTAAGAAAAAATGTAAAAATAAAAGCAAAAATCCTCCAGACTGCCAGTAAAATTTCAATCTATGACAATTAGCTGATTAGAAGTGTTAATTACTTGCTTCTTGCTTCTATTTCTTCATTGTTGTTAACTTTAGCTTTAGTACTGGCATCTCCTCTTTGCCTACTCTTCTTTGCCAAATCATTTGTGTTATATTAATCTATAGTTATATACAGCAGTTCTCTACAGCCACAGAGAAAACTCTGAGCCAGGGATCCCACACTTTTGACTGTCACCATTGTGACATTCATCTGAATTCTTGTAGTCAATAAATAGTGTATTGGGAGGGGGGGAGAGGGGTATTGATAAGGAAATCTTGCCGATATCCTATAGGTCTAGAAGAAGGAATGCCAGTGGCAGGGTGAGAGGAGGAAGAACAGCTAAATCCATGGGGAAAAAACTAGACTCATAATCAAAGAATATTGGTGTGAAACCCATCTCTGCCACTTACTAGCTATGTTACCCTGGCCAAGTCATTGCAACTTTCAGAACCTCAGTTTCCTCATCTATAAAGTAAGGAGGTTGGACTAGCCCAACCCTTCCAGCTCTAAATCTATGGTCTTATAATTGAATGAATAAGTTTCTAGCATGTTATTTCACTTACCTAACTGGAGTTCTACCTCTGTTCTAAACTGTGCAACTAGTTGATTGGTTAATTCTACTAACAAAGTATACCAATAAAAATTTTTTTCATATTTTGTCTGGGATCATTCATTATCAGAATGAATACATGGCACTAGACTTCTGTAAAACCAATAGTGTTTTCTAAGAAACTCCCCTAATAGTCACTTAAATAGAGAGGTAGAGAGAGAATACTTTTCGTCTACAAAAACTGAGAAATATAGTGTGCAGTATTGATAGATTCTCTCTAACCTTTATATTTTTATTCATAGACCTCCAGATACTTAACTTCCTTTATACAAGCCAAATCAGTCCTTGGTTTGCAGATATAAGAATTCAATATACAAAAATGGAGCAACCAACTACACAGAAAACAGGATTCTAATTTAGTCTCTAAGTGTTTATTTCCATTGATAGCCCATAGATCCTTTTTTATCTGTGGTGCCTTTTCTTTACCTTCTTGTCCCATATAGCATTGAGTCATGGTACATCATTCACTGTATTTATCTCACCATATCTCAGGTATGCCAGTAAAGCCAGTTATCAGAATTTAACACACTCATCACCATTATTTGCAAGCAATAACAAAGAAAACCCCCAGATGCATTGTAAAACTTATCCTTAAACCACAGAACTCCCTTACTATGAAGATGAAACCAAAATGTTCTGTAACCTCACTGCCATCTAGAGCAGCCTGAGCATACTGAAATGTGGCTGAGGAAGTTTAATATCTTGACCAGTTTATTTTTCTCAAACCAACTGGCTAAAATCCAGCAGGAAAAATATGTTATACATGACATTGCATAAACTATCTGAATGCTAGTCTGTTCTATTTTATACCTTCTTTGTGCTATTAATCTATTTTTGCTAAATATTATGCAGCAGTTGTGTTCTTTCCTTTCTAAGCATCTTTTAAACTATGAAGAAATAATATTGGCAATAGCAGTTGGCTTGCCTTTGAATTAATTTTATGAACTCCTTTTTAAACTATATATCAAGCTAATGTAATTATTATATCCATACATTTGAAACTCTAATTAAATCTGAGCGACTGTTTGCATGATACACTCCAGATTGTTCTTGGTTCATTCCCTCTGGTTTGTGACTTTTCATCCTGAAACAGATTTCAGAAGCTCTCTGTGCTATTCTGGTTATATTAACACTGTCCTATATATCTGGCAAAGAGGTTTCTACAGCTGTGTAAAATGCCCTCTTTACCAATTACATCAAGAAATCACTCCAATAAAGGCTAAATATGTAAGAAATATAAAATGTGATTACCCTCAAAAAAAATGCCATACATTATCTCTACTTACATGACAGTTTATATAGTTTTGATTTATTTTTTACTACCTGGTTGGCAAATTTTCTACCTAGGGAGTGGAAAGGGAGCTGGGATTCTTTGTCTCTAACATCTGCAATCGACTCATGCCATAAGAACCTAAAAATAAAAGGAGCAGGGTAGGGCTAAGTGAGGGAAGCCCCCAACTCTGGGGAGAAGATCTCATTTTCGTGAAGTCTAAGCTTCTATTTTATCATCTACTGCTGCCAAGCTTAGAACAGGTTATTAATATAGACAGACTCACAAAGAGAAAGAAGCCTCAGGTTTTAGAGTTCAACCATTCTCTCTACATTTCTTTCTGTCTCTGATTCTCTGCACCAAACTCTTTCTCCTCTCTCTCTCTCTCTCTCTCTCTCTCTGTCTCTCTCTCCTGTTCTCCTATCTCTTTGTTTCTCTGTATCTTTGTCTATTCCTCTGTCTCTCTCACTTTTTCTCTCTGTATGTCTGTGTGTGTCTCACACACACACATGCACACACATGCAAAAAAAAACCCTTTCAAATAGTTAACTAAAAGTTACAGATGAACAAATTATGGGTGAGTGGGTACTTAATTTGTATTTTTGAGCCTATCATGCATACATCATTAATAATAACAATAGCTAACTTTTATGTAATGCCTAGTAAGTTCCAGGTGCTTTACAATTATTATCTCATTTGATCCTCACAACAACCCTAGGATTGGTACTATTATTATCCCCATTGTATGGATAAGGAAAATGAGACAAACAGAAATTAAAGTGACTCATCCAGGGTCACACAGCTAGTAAGTATCTGAAGTTGGATTTGAACTCAGATCTTCCTGACTTGAGGTCCAAAGCTCTATCCACTTTACCACCTTGTTGTTCAGTCATTCAGTTGTACCCGACTTTTCATAACCTTATATGGGGTTTTCTTGGCAAAGAATAAGTTTGCTCTTTCCTTCTCCAGTGGATTAAGGCAAACAGGGTAAGTGACTTGCCCAGGGTCACATAGTGAATGTCTGAGGCCAGATCTGAACTCAGGTCTTCCTGACTCTAGTCTCAACAATATATCCACTGAACCACCTAACTGCCCCTATTATTTTCTTCTTCATCAAAATCATCATCATCATCGTCATCCTACAGCTGAGTTCTGAAAAATCCAGGTTTGACACAAATTGTCATTAAGAAACAGGATTCTTACTTCACATGAGCATCATGGCTATGAACAGGTACATCAGAACAGATACTTTCAGTCTTAAAATCCCAAATGTCTGATTTTGAACTGAGCATTCACGTCTGTCTCTACCAGGATCCTCATAACCCGAAGTACCAAATGTACAACAAAAAAGATCAGGGTTTCACAGAATTAGAATTTAAGCTCCTGTTGGTAGCTTCTATTTTGGTTGTCATTCAATAAAGCACTAGTTTTGAAAATATTTGTCCATTCTACCAAGAAACTACTTTTTCATGTGATTGTTTGACTTTTTTTTTCCTTTATACTCTTCTGACATGTTAAACCATGCCAACGGGTCCACTGGGCTTTTGTAGCATGCTAATGCTGTGTACCCATTTCACATATGAATCAGGCAATATGTGAAGACCAGGTAAAATAGCACTGCTGAGTGGGCACTCATCAAAGAGTACTATGGGAACTTTTGGTGGTTCATATTGTAGGAAATTGTTTAGACAAATAGATATGACCTGGGATCTGTCCTACTCTGTCTCTAGAGATATTTCAGTTTTCATTTTTCATCTTTGTACAGTTGAAGAAGGGCTATAGCTAAGCATTTATTCTCCTGTTCTTCAAGATGAATCTTGGACTGGAATTATATCTATCTGCTTTGCATCACATATTTGTAGTTTAAGGTAAAGATGCCTTGTTTGGACGTGGGGGATATTTCAGGTTAAAAGTCATTTTGCCTGTTGCATTCTAGTTAGGAAGTAGTCCTACCCCAGACTGGGAAGGTAGCATTTAACTTAATGTTGGCCAGCTTATTTTCTGCTAACACTATATGCTAATTATACAAAAGACAATTATGGATAGTTTCATCAAAACAAGTGGTAAAGTAGTAATCAGAGAAGCTGTACAGCTTAGACAACAGAATGAACTAGAATAATTAGACTCTGTGACTCAGGAGCAAGATGAAATCTCAGCTCAACCAAGGAAAGAATGATATCACTCAATAAGTCTAATCTTAGCAGTTTCTGAGGTTACAAGAGCCGAGAATCAAGGAAAATGTTGAGATCCTGGTTTTCTCACATCTGCAATTCTAAAGAAGTCTTCCGAGTGCTATTCAAAGTCTGTGTATCTTGCCTCTTCTTTGTATTTCTCCCTCTTCTCTCTTAACTTCTCTCTTTCTTTCCCTCTCTCTCATCCCTTCTTTCCCTCTGTCTCTCACTTTGTCTCTCTGTGTGTCTGTCTGTCTCTTACCATCTCTCACTCTCTGACTGCTTTTTTCTTTGTCTCCATCTCTCTGTTTCTGCCTGTGTGTCTCTCTCTATCTCTGTCGCTGTCTGTCTCTGTCTCACTGTCTCTCTTTCTCTGTCTCTCTGTCTCTATCTCTCTCTGTCTCTCTGTCTCTCTCTCTGTCTCTGTCTCTCTCTCTCTCTCTGTCTCTGTCTCTCTGTCTCTCTCTCTTTCTCTCTCTCTCTGTCTCTCTCTCTCTCTGTCTCTGTCT
>NW_027185655.1:74737164-74752967 GCF_028583685.1 Petaurus breviceps papuanus
TCTCTCTCTCTCTCTCTCTCTCTCTCTCTCTCTCTCTCTCTCTCCTTTTTGAGGTTACTTTAGCAATCAGGGTTCCTGTCTCCATATACAATACAGGGTCACAAGGCTGTCCTTTAGTAACCTATCCAAGCCCATCTGGGAGGAGGTATTAGACCTTCTCTATTGACATTTGTATTTATGTGCCTATTTACAGTTGTTAGAAACTGAAATGAGCTACTCATTGAGAAATTATTCGGGTTCTTAGGATTAAAAGTGCTCCTGAAGTATAGATAAAGCCTAGGTATGCTGGGCACAAAGTAGATGTACTCGATGGAGGAGTGATAATCAACATGTATTATGGATTTTGTCCCTTATATTGAAAGATGTTTTATATATCAAGATGTTCTAGAATTATGTTCCTTGATCCACAATATAACCAGTCTGTGATATATAACAAAGCAGTGTCATGATGTTTTACTAACATCAAATCAACACACATTTACTAAGTACCTACTATACGCAAGACTCAATGCTAAGGACTAGGAACACAAACAGCATTGAAGATCAATATAGTCTGTAATGTAAAAGAGCTGACAGTCCATTGAGGGATAAGTTTGTAACTTTTAATACAATGTATAGAGTACTCCACTTTGCATCTGCTGCCCTGCCTAGTTTCAACTCCACAGAAATAAGATGCCTCTCCCAGGATAAGCTCATCACTTCTAAACTTGCCACCACGCTGCTAACCCAAACCTTGATTGATACTACTTCCTTCAACCTCCTCATCACTTTGATTGGAGGGCTAGAGAATAGAGTACCAAACTCTTTCCAATGCTTTCCTTTATAGAGAGCAGTAACTGGACTTTAAGGTCCTCACTATACTTTGTATCTGCTTTTCCACCTGATTTCAACTCTATGGAATAAGATGGCCTTGCATCAGGTACTCTCTGGTGTACCTCACACACATAATTTCATGCCTCCTTTTGTGTGTTTATCCCCTTTAAATTACAAGTTCTTTGAGGGCAAGGAATGTCTTTGTTTTTATTAATCTTATTCCTGGTGCTTAGCATAGTGCCTGACACATAGTAGGCACTTAAAATAAATATTTATTAGTTTGGATTGGCTGAGATATGAGTTTAAATCCTGGTTCTGGCATTTACTTATGTGACCTTGCGCAATCATTCTTAGCCTCACTTTTCTCATCTGTAAAAAATAAAGGTTGGATTAGGTGACCTCCAAATCTATAATTCAAAAATCCTAATTATGTGAGAAAGTAATTAAATGGAGAGAAAAGGCTAAGGATTTATTTGCATGTATTTATCAATTACAAATCACATATAATTCGTATTTTAATAATCTCTTTGACCATATAAGTATAGTGTAATAGAAAAAGCTCTGGGTATAGTCAGAACCTGTGACTTCAATTGCAATTCAATCAATGAATAGGTATTTGTTTAGCATGTAATATGTACCAAGCATTATGCTAGTGGATAATTTCTGGGAATTCAATAGGAGAGAGACAAAGGAAGAGGGAAAAGAGAGAGAGAATTTATATAGTACATTAAGGTTTGCAAAGAGCTTTACACATACTATCTTGTTTGATCCTTACAACAATCCTGAGAGGAAGGTACTATTGTTATTCCATTTTACAGATGGAGAAACTAAGGCAGACAGAGGTTGAGACTTAACTTTAACACAACTAGTAAGTGTCTAAAGACAATTTGAACTCTAATCTTTCTGATTCCAGGCCCAGAACTCTAGGCACTGTACCACCTAACAGGATCAATAGACAGGCAAATGATAGATAAATAGGCATGGATGGATAGACAGACAGACAGACAGACAGACAGACAGACAGACAGATAGATAGATAGATAGATAGATAGATAAAGGAATAAGTGAGTGAATTAATGAAAGAAAAAAGAATGAAAAATTGAATCCCTGCCTTCAAGGATCTTATATTCTACTGGGACAGCCAGGGAAGGAACATGTGCACAGATAAGGAAATACAAAATATATTTAAATAACAAGATGATCTGGGGACAGGAGGAGAAACTAGCTGCTGGAAGGATCAGGAAAGGACTCATATAAGAGGTGGTTCTTAAACTGAACTTTGGCCAGAGATTCTTTTTTTGTTTGTTTAGTATTTTATTTTTCCCCAATTACATGTAAAAACAAATTTTAACATTCATTTTTAAAACTCTGAATTGCAAATTCTCTCCTTTCTTCCCTCTCAACCCCTCCTCCCTGAGAAGGCAAGCAATTCAATATAGACTATACATGTATAGTCATGCAAAACATATTTCCATATTAGTCATGTTGTGAAAGAAAACATAGACAAAAAACCTCAAGAAAGATAAAGCTTAAAAAGTATGCTTCAATCTGTATTCAGATACCATTAGTTCCTTCTCTTAGCCAGAGTCTATGCACAGGAGGACTGTAGGTGAAAGGAATGGCCAATTTGACTAGATAGTAGTGTACATGAGGGGAATAATATTTAATAAGTCTAAAAGTGAGCTGGAGCCATACTGTAAAGTACTTCATATACAAACAGAAATTTTTCTTTTAACCTAGAGGCAATAGGGAGCTGCCAAAGCTTCTTAATGAAAGCAATGTGGTCAGGCCTGTGTCTTAGGAATAACTCTTTGGGGGTGATTTGGAAAGGCAAGAAACTTGAAGCAGAAATGCCAGGTAGGCTACAAAATTGATCAACAAATAAGCATTTATTAAGCATCACTCTGTGCCAGACCCTATGTTAAATTCTATAGCTACAAAGATAAAATGGTCTCTCTACTGAAAGAGCTTGCATCCCAACAGGGGCAGCAACATGTACATATAAATTACAGACATAATATATACAAAACAAATAGGAGATTATTTAGGAAGAAGAGTACTAGCAGCTAGGATGGGCAGATCAGGAAAAGGGCATCCTTCATTTTTGAAGAAGACCAAGGATATCATTTTTGCATTGTATTTAAGTGAGGCAGAGTTATGCAAAGTCACCAGCCTCACTCTCTCTTCCAGGGTCCTCAAAGTCCCGTGGCAAGACAAAAGTCAGGATGATTATAGAAGGCCAGGGATGCAGTGAATGATGGTTTCAGTAGGGTACAGCTACTGCACATGCTATAGCTTGTCAGAGCCACAGGTGAGAGTTGGGTAACAGATGAACACCAAAGGTGGTTGAGTAGCCCTGAAAAGGCATTCAGAAAGCCCTCACACCAGAGGTGCTAATAATATTTATAGTAACTTTTACATAATGCTTTACAATTTACAAAATCTTTTCTGTCTCTTATATGAGGGTTTTCCTGTTGTCCCCGGTTGCTACAGCTTCCCACAAATTACTTTATATTTATTTTGTTTACATATGTTTTGTTTATGTATTTTATATATCCCTATATGCTGTTTCCCTCCCACCCCCAGAATATTAGGTCCTTCAGGACTTACTGGCTTTGTTTCTTTTTCCAGCACCTAGAACAGTACATTGAAGCTGCTTAATTGAAGGTGCTTAATCTTTATTGTAGATTGATCATAACCCTGTGAGGCAGTTAGTATTAATATTATCCTCTTTTTATAGTTAAGGGCATTTAGGCTCAGAGAGTGCCATCAAGTGGGAGAGGCAGGAGACCTTCTACAAGTTCACAAAATGGGAAAAAGATGTCAAACTCCACCTGGTGGCATGATCAAGGAGATGACTAGCCTAATAGGTGAAGAGGAGCCAGGACATACACACTCTGAAAAGTCTCTGGAAAAGGGAGAAATAACCTCTAACTTCTCCATGTTTCACATTCCTATGAAATCTTCTTAGAAGTACGAAGGAAAAGCTTTGGAGCCAAAAGCTATGCATAAACCTATTCCTAGAGCTTAGCCAATAATTCTTTCTAAATTAGCAAAAAAATCATCCAACACTAGGAAAAACAGAACTGGGCACTAATGACTGACTAAGGGAGTCTTATGCTTTTCATCATGAAATTTTATCACTGTCTAGAAGGTACTGGCCCAGTTTTGGAGTCAGAAAGAATTGGGTTCAAGTCCTCCCTGTGACACATTTTAAATATGACTCCGGGCAATTAACCTTGGTAATTGAGTTAACCAGTTACACCTCCCTAGATGTAAGTCACAGATATGTTACTAATATGCTTTAGTAGAAGTTTCCACACTGGGAGGCCCTTGTGCTGATAAAATCATGTCTAGACTGTCCCCTTCTATAAAGTAGATGCTATCTCTGTTTTATGGATGAGAAAATTGAGGCTCAGAATTATGAAAAATAACTTTCCCATGGTCCCACAGTTCATAAATGTCACAACCAGCTCCCAAAATCTGGGCCATACTTTCTATTGGGTCACAACAGTTCTCATGATTGACCTAGCTTAGATTCTATAGATGAATTTAAGGAGGATAATGATTTATTGAGTTGAAGAAATTGCAGAAGACTTTATAGGGAAAGACCAAGTAAACAAATAGGATCTCTTTCAGTTTATAATAGTAATCGAAGTCTGATCTCAGTCAACAGAGCTATCAACACCACCTTGAGACCTCCAGAACCCCATTATAACTGCCTGAAGATCTAAGTGTATCACTAAGGCATACTTATATATATATATATATATATATATATATATATATATATATATATATATATATATACTTACGTCTCTGCATAACAGGATTACCCTAGTCAACTAGTTGAAGTCTGTCTCCAGATCTAGCTAACAATTCTAAATAATTCCCTCCTGAAGCATTTCTCTTCCACTAGAATTCAGTCAAATGACAGATCAATTCAGTGGTGGAGGATTTCAATTAGGAGGATTTCAAAAGGTCTCTAAGGGAAATCAATATTTGAAGGGGGGAGGAAAGAGCAAGGCATAAGAAGGGAGTTTCTCTCTAGAACTTTCTCTCCAACATTTGACCATGTTTTTGGAGAGACTGAACCAATGGAAGATAATACATCCAGAGGACAAAACAATAGCACCCCAAGGGAGGGAGCAGCTTCAAAAAGCATGAATCCTTATATTAGAAAAGAAAGCTAGCTAGAGACTCAAAAAATTTCCAGTTACAAGGAGTTGTGGGTTCACTCTTTTACTCTCTATATAAGTGTCTTACTACCAAAATATTAAGTTTACTACCTTAGGACTGGCCATGAAAACTGCCAATAAGCTGTTCTACAAAAATCACATGAATGCATCAGATACCAAAAATGGAAGGGAAAAAAGCAATTGTAAGCTAAAAGAAATTTAGCCTCTCTCTTAGATCTTTTGTAAATAACAGGTTATCAAGAAGTAGAAGGAGGAAGAGGAGGAGGAGGAAAAAGAGGAAGAGGAAAAGGAATTAACATTTATATAGTGGCTGCTATGTTCCAGGCATTATGGTAAGTGCTTTACAAATATTATCTTATTTGATCATCAAAAAAACTCTAGGAGGAAGGGGCTATTATTTTCCCATTTTATGGATGAGAAAACTGAGAAAAACAAAAGTTATGTGAATTTTTCAATGTCCTGAGTCACAGGGTTTGCTGAAGAGAGTGACTGGCTATCTCCTGAGAAAGCCTTGCCCCATTTCTAGCTACTAACCTACCAACTGACTCCCGTGTATTCCTGATAAACAGATTTCTAAATAATCCCTGTCACCTATAAACCACAGTTCATACAACTAGTAGTATTTGTGGCTAAATTCCAATTCAGGTTTTCCTGACTCCAGACCTTGCTGCCCAGTCACTTCATTACCTAGCTGCCCCTATATGTGGGTTCCAAAATTAAACATTTTCCCAGCGTTTCTGACATGTTCCAGATTTGTAAAACAAAAAATTGTGATTGTATTGCCAGGATTGAGTTATTCTTGGCTAATTCTAATGAGATACTTGCCCTTTGGATTGTTGTATTGGAGATATCAAAAAACTATTCTGGTGTCCTCTCTGATGTCACCTAATTTCCTCTCAGAGATAGGACTCTACCTACTTGACTGGTTTTCATATTTAATCCTTAAAAGTCAAAGAATTCCATGCATCTACAACACTCAAGAAAATAAAATTGCTTCTATTGGCCATGTTTGATGTCTAAATACCCAGCCCTTTACTTTCAAACATAATTCATTACCTTCCTATATATTTTATTTCCTCTGGTTTTGATCCAAAGACCTAGGATTTCTCCATTCTTTTGCTTCAAAAAGTATCATCAATGAAGAACAGTTTAAGCATTTCAAAGTTTGTAAATTAATGCCCAATTGGGTTTTGATATATCTTTTTAGTTTCCCTCAGCTTAGTTGGTAGGCAGGAGGGAATGAAAGATTATGTGTATTAAATTCTGACACATCTCAAATGTAAGAGTCTCACATGGTTTGTCTGCAAGAGGGATTATTCAGCAATCTATTTATCATGAACACACAGAAGTCATTTGGCAAATTAGCAGCCAAGGAAAGAGCAAGACCTTCCCAGGAGTTAGCCCATCGACCTCTCCAACAATCCTTGTGACTCGGGCCACTAAAAAATAGCATTTCCTGCATAATTCCTAGGCAGTGGTAAGGTTCCAAGGGGAGTTAAAAAGAATTGTTCATTCCTTAGCTCATTGAATCACAAATTTAGAGCTAAAAGAGAGCTCAGAGACTACTAGTTCTTCTCCCCCCACCACCATTTTACAGGTGAGGAAACTGAGACCCAAAGAGATTAAATATCTTGACCATATCATACAGAGAATAAAAGGCAGAGTGGATCTATGAACTGAGGTCTTCTGGCTCCTAATTCAGTTCTTTATGGGACACTAAGAGGAGCTTTATAGTCACCCAAATTGTCTTCTACTTGGGTTCCTGCTTTGGGGGATTAACAATCCACATCTATCCACAGACCACCCTGCCAGAGGATAAAGTGAAAGGGTTTAAGGAGCAAACTGTACAGTCTGGTTTAGTTGAGAGTGTGGAGCCACTTCAATGGGGTGGAAAAAAATAATGATGAATGAAGCCAGTGCATAAAAGACTCCCAAGAGTATGAGTGGAAATTATTTCCCTCCATTTTCTCTTCATTTTTAAAAGTATGTTTTATTGATGTCTTTTGTTATCGTTCAGTCATTTTAACTGTGTCTGACTCTTTGAGACCCTATTTGGACTTTTCTAGGCAAAGATATTGGAGTGGTTTGCCATTTCCTTCTCTAGCTAATTTTACAGATGAGGAAACTGAGGCAAACAGGGTTCAGTGCCTTGCCCAGGGTTACACAGCTAGTAAGTGTCCTAGGCTAGATTTGAACCTAGGTCTTCCTGACTCCAGACCCAGCACTCTATCCACTTACATCACAGATATCTCCTACTTACTATCTCCATATTGAAGCCTCTCTAGTGACAGAGAAAAACAATTAAGCAAAAATATTCACTATAGAGATGACATCTAGCAAAGTATAAAATATTCTGTCCGGACCCCCCCCCAAATACACACACACACACACACACACATACACATACACATACACACACACACACACACACACACACACACACACACACACACACACACACACACACACACCTCTGCCATGAGGAAGGAAGCATGTTTCATTATCTTTTCTCTGTGAGCTATGTTGGTCTTTCTGTTGCATAAAGTGCAACTTACTTTTAGTAATCTGTTTATCCACGTTGGTATAGTTGGTGATTTCCTGACATTTTTGCCCAATTTACAATCATAGGTTCATAGAATTTAAAGTTTGAAAGAACCTCAGAAACCTTCTAATCCAACCCACCCCTCATTTTACAGATGAAGAAACTAAGGCCTAGAGAAGTCACATAACTTGCTCCCAAGATCACATGGGTAGTAAATGACTGAGATTTGAATCCAAGTTCTCTGACTAGAGAGTTAATGTTCTCTTCACTACGCCATACTGCCTCCCATACACACAACTTCATTCTCACTCATTCTTTACCTTAGATATGTTCCAATAATCCAGTGCACATGTGATCTCATCAGTGTGGGTATTCCTCCAGTTATAAAGACCCTTCCATGCCTGCCTAGACTATGCTGCTCTCATCCATATCCTGCTATAAAGTCACCACAGAGTGTCCAACCCAGTGTCCTGGAAACCTTCTTCCAATTCTCCCAAATCTGCATGAATACCATGAAATATTCTTATTCACAGGAATTATACTTAGCATGATAGGTTTTTAGAGGTGGAAGAGACCACAAATATCAAATACAGGGAAATTCCAAAGAATGTTAACTGTTTCATCCTAATACCAGTCTTAACATTGCCAAAAAAAAAATCTTGGGATGGGGGGAGGATGCAGGAGGACCTGTGTTCAAATCTGGTCTCAGACACTTACTAGCTGTGTGACCCTGGGCAAATCATTTAACCCCTATTGAAAAAAAAAGGTTTAAATTCCAACTTCCTCAAAAAGACTTCTAAGGGATAGGAAAAGACAACTATTGCTTCTTGAATGGATCTATAATCTCACCACTGTGGACAATGCCCTCTTCTACCATTCAAAATGATTCTGCATGTTCTCCTCCTATGCTTTGCATATTTTTCCATAAAGGAACCAGATAAGATGCTATGTCTCCCTCTGGATGGTTGTTTATTTAGGGAACTAGGTGACACAATAGACAAAGCACAGGACTTCAAGTCAGAAAAACTTTTATCTAAATCCTACCTCAGACACTTACAAGCTGTTTGATCCTGGACAAGTCACTTAACCTTTATGTGCCTCAGTTTCTACATCTGTAGAATAGGAATATCAGTAGTACCTATATCCCAAGGTCATTGTGAAGATCAAATGAGTTAATATATGTAAAGCACTTTGCAAAATAGAACTCAAAGTTCTATATAAATGTTAACTATTATTATTAATTAGCTATTTATTGTCTATTATTATCTATTTATTATTTCTCATTCTGTCTACATGTCCTTTATATCACTTCTGAAACGTAAAGTCTTCAATAGTAACATGCAGCAGTCTGCTGACATCCATCATGTGTCTTTGGCCTATTGTGTCACCCATGGTTTTGATTCTTCCAAAAAAGGGTTCTTTCCCATATGGTATCAATAGGGTAAAAGGGGGATTTTTTTAAAGCAGAAAACAGATTAGGGTCATTGAAAACAACAAGCAGTCTTCGAAATAAGACCTAGCCTAATTTGGACAGGCACTATCTATAAAATGTTGGACTTGGAACCACAGCATCAGGCTTCAAATCCTGCCTTTGGCACTTGCTTGCCATGTGATCCTAGTAGTACAGTTTCATGGTGGGTTGTGGGGTCATCTCAAAAGAATTCAGATTCAGAACATCTCTAATCCAAACGAACATTTATTGGAAGTGACATCTCTGAGAAGTGGACTGGTTTCAAAGAGGAAGCAGCAGTTTGATAAGACAAGACGAGCAATTCTATAGTGTAATAATAACACAAATTATGAATATTAGAAAGGCAGAAAGGGTTTTCAAGGGATTAGATAATAGGGGAGGTGTCCCAGACTTGGTGAAACTGCATACAATTACCCACAATGCATACAGAAAAACCCATGGGTGGGGGGGAAGGAACATATGCACCTAAAGGACAGTTTTTTCTATTTACTGCACTACTACAGGTGCTAACTTAGGGATAGTCCCTTCTATTGTTTAGGGGTCCACATCCTGCTTGGGCATCCTGGTGGTACTGCTTTCTGATAGATGTGGTTGTGGTTGAGTGCATGGACACACCTACTGTTTCTGTGAGAAATAAGAGGTCTGGAGGCAGTGGATAGCTAGAGAAAGTGCCTGGGATTGCATTACATGGGCAGGCCTACTGTTCTAGTGAGGCAGTGAGGCACATACGAGGAAGTTAGGATATTGAACTGGGGGTGGGGGACAGTGGTTAGGTAGGTGAAGTGGCTATATTTAGTCTAGGGGCAGTGACTAGCCAGGGACAGACAGTGAGGCCAGTGATTGAGTCTGGGAGCAGTAGTGTGGTTAAAGCCAGATTATATGGTTAAATCAGGACATGCCTGATATTCAGTGAGGCCCACAAGGAAGTTAGAATATTGGGGCTAGGAGCAGCTTTATTAAGATTCCATCACTGGTAAGGACACTTAACCTTTATGAAATGTAGTTTCCTCATCTGTAAAATGAGGGGAATGGAATGCATAGCCTTGTAAGAATTGTTCCAACTTTCGGCTATTATCCTACTAAGAAAATCTAGACTGACTAGAGATCATTCTTAAATGGGGACAGGAACCAGCCGTGGCCACAAAATCCCATGGCCATAAAAAAATCTGGATAATCCCTTTAAATTCACAGGAACATCCCAGGATTTGGCTTGAATATAAGTAATCCCTCCACTAATTCACAAAGTAAATGTCACAACAAATATTACCATACAAGTACAAAAGATAAAAGCATCAGATCTAAACACAGCAAGTAATTGCCAAGCACCAGCAAAATAAAAAGGTTAAAAAAAGATGGAACAAGGAAAGAATTAAAGGGAAGCTGTATATACTGTAAACCACACTGCTCTATATATTTATTACAGAGTTTTGTTGTTTTCTTTTTTTTCCAATAGGAGCAGGGATGTTGGGGGAGGGGGAGGATCGAGATAGGTGGGAATGATAGCGAAATTGGCAACTGGGCAGCTAAAACAAAAAAGTAAAGAACGAAATAAGAGCTGACCATTGAGGTATCTTTTCTTTAGTGCACAGAAGGGAATCTAGAACCACTAACAAGAAGGACAGCTTTAAAATTTATATGTAGAAATTATTTCCTCTTTTTTTTAAAGCAATCTATTAATAGTGAAGTTCCCCAATTTCATGTTAGCCTATGATATGGAAATGCCTATTTAACTTGGTCTAAGTTGTTCAAAATAAATAATTAAAATAATGTAATGGCAAGCACAGAAGTAATTCACACCTTGTTTCAGCTTTTGAATTAACACCTTGTTTCAGTTCAAGTTTCTTTTGAGCCTTGTATCAAGTCTGTTAAGAAACAAAACATGTGAACCCCACAACTTGTGAACCCTAGAACTCATGAAATCCTGCAACAGGAAGGGGAGGAGCTAATGACAATATATAAGGAGAGACCCAGGCTATAGAGACAGCAGAAGTGAGAAGAGGACTCTTGTGGTGACAGTCAAGAAGGAGAAAACTTGTGGTATCCTGGCACTCTGTCTGCTCAGTGTTGATGTTTGTTTGTGATACTTTGTACAGAAGCCCAGGCACCTTACTGGAAGCTCTGAAAAAGGATTTTCTGGTTGTATGTTTACAGAAGTCCTAGAGGACAGTTTTGGAGGTCCTGAGACTTTACTGATGATTTGTGCTGACCTCTTGGACATTGTTTGTGGGTCTGTGTTGATTTCTATGTTGATGGTTTGTATTGAGTTCTCAGACCTTGTTGGTGGGTCTGAGTTGATTTCACAGGCAGATAGTGAATTGATGATGGTGCCAGCAATGTGTATGAATATTATTGTGGCTCTGTCAAGCTTTGTCTTCTCAGAAACAAGAACTGTGAAGGACTTGAGGTGGACTGGACACTGTGAACTTCAATATGGAATGGGAACTGGATGAACAACTAGACAAGGAGCTGGACAAGGAACTGGGAGCTGCCTGCTTTTGAACCCAGGTGACAGTTGGAGCTGGGACCATGAAAGAGGAACCATGGAAGCTGAGAGCCAGCCTCAAGTCAAGCTGAAAGAAGACTTTCCTTGGATACTGTGTACTGACTGGGAAGATTAAGATTTACTGTGACCTAGAGGTGGATAACTTTGACTTTTGTACTTTGTGATTAAATTAAGGATTTTGTGATTGACTAAATGAATATACTTTGTTTAAAACTTGTGTCCACTTTTGTGAAAACTATGTGGCCATTTTAGTGACAAGTTATTGAGTTGTGACATGGTTAATGCTGTATTTTGATTTTCTGTTAATGTTTTTTTCTGATTTGTTATTGAATGAATAGAGAGCTCACTATACTATGTAATCAGAATCTTGAAAGCTGCTCATGCATGGCTTTACAAATAACAAAGAAAAAAATTTAATAAACTACAGTTTAAGTCTCATTCAACATGTGAACTTTACCTTTAGAGGTTATTTGAAAAAGGAGGAAATAAATTATTTTACAATCTAAATTTAAAATTAGGCATCAGTTTTAGATTAAGAATTTCTTTGACAATTACTCTTAATCTAATCCATAAATACTGATCAAATACTGAGCAAAATAGTGGTCAACACTGATTAATCTAAAGGCTTTTTATCAATAATAAAAACAGAATGCTAAATTTAAGTAGGTGAGAGTCATCAATAAGATAACAATATTAATGTGAGAAATGTTCTACTTATAACAAATCAATATGATCTTCAATTATTGCTAAATTTGACTCTTAAAAAAAGGAAAAGACAGTCTTTTCAGATTAATGTTATTCATCTGACCAATACTCTCCTAACAAAGCTGTTCTAGTAGGTAGATAAAATATAGACTCCTCTGTTTGGCATCCTTCACAATTTGATTGGCACCTTATTTCCAGACTAATTTCCCATTAATCCCCTTATCCACTCCACTGTACACTTCAGCTAGACTTACCTGCTTGAAAGTTGCTCTCAATACATGACATTCCAGTCACTATCTCTGTTGTCCCCCCCAGTTATCCCCTTTACCCTGGTTGTCCCCATGCTTGGACTGCACACCATCCTCACCTCTGCCTCACAAAACCCCAAATCCCTTGGAGTCTCATCATTATAAGTGTTAACTCCTCCTCCTTGATATCACTAGTAGTTAGGCCCTTCCCCATCCTATCACTTACTGACTTGAAATTTCTTTTATCTTTAATTATTTTATTTATTTTTGTTGCATTTTGAGTTCCAAGTTGTCTCCCCCCCTTCCTTCCAATCTGCTTTAGAGAAGGCCAACATTTGGTATACATATGTATGTGTGTGTGTGCATGTGCATGTATATATGTGTGTGTGTATATGTGTATATATACACATCTATCTATACATACATACAGATGTGTAGATATGGAGATATAGATTGCATGTGGAACTATACAATATGTACTTCCATATATTGATTCTTTCTCTGGAGGTGAATAGTGATTTCCTTTATAGATACTTTGTAGTTTATTTAAAGGATCATATTACTCAGAATAGCCTAGTCATTAGCACTCTTCAAACAACATTACTGTTACTATATACAACATTCTCTTGAATCTGCTCATTTTACTCTGCATTATTTCAAATATATATATATATATATGTATATATATATATATAATACATATATTTCATGTTTTTTTTCTAAAATCAACCTGCTTCTCATTTCTTACAGCACAGTAGTATTCCATCAGAAATTAGTTCTCTGTTTTATATGCCCTGTATTTTACTCTTTCATGAATAACAAGCAGAACATCAGATTCTCAAGGGTAGCGACAGTCTTACTTTTGTATTTTTATCTCCAGCACTTAGCACAGTGGCCTGGAACATAGAAGGCAATTAATAAATTCTTTTTTGTTTTGTTTTGGTCTTTCTGGAGGGCAGTTGGGGTTAAGTGACTTACCCAAGGTCACATGGCTAGTTTATGTGTTGTGTCTGAGGCTGGATTTGAACTCAGGTCCTCCTGACTCCAGGGCTGGTGTTCTATTCCCTGCAACACCTAGCCACCCTGCAATTAATAAATTCTTGTTGATTAATCAATGTTTGAAATAACCATATTCAAACATGGCATTTCAGGAAGGTGAGGAATCTTGGGAAGTAAGTAGTCAACATCAGGGTTAGGGATTTGGGATGTTGGATCTCATAGAGTAATTGGAATGGAGACCAAAAGATGTAATCATATGACCAGAGAGCAAGAATTACTCACAGGTCACAGACAGTATCCTATGTGAAATTTCCTTTAAAAAGAATTTGAAGATCTTTAAGTACCAAGGACACTTCTCTCTAAGCAGGGAGTTTGAATTTTAAAAATTTAACGGGAAAAAATGAAAAGAAAAATGGAGAAAATAACAAGAGAAGAATAAAAACATGTTTAAACAAAGGACATAAGGGGAGATAAAAGATAAGGACAAGGAAATAAAAGAGACACAGTGATCAATGTAAACCCACATACCTATATGTAGTATATATGAAATTCTTTCAAGTTCAGGTTGAAAAACTAATATTAGTCATTCAATATGTAGTTGAGATTTTTCATTTTTGTTCTATCTCCATAATGTTCCCCTGTGCCTCTCAAACAGCAAACCAATAATGACCAAGGTAGCTTTGTAATCCTGGTTTAATGAGGTTATATATGGTCCATTAGGGGAAAGTGCCCACCCCTATTCAGGAGGTAATAATAATAATAGCAAGCATTTAAAATAAAACCCTAAGGTTTGCAAAGTACTTTAGTAATATTTTATCATTTGATCTTCACAGCAACCCTGGGACATAGGTGCTATAATCCCCATTTTATAGATGAGGAAACTGAGACAGATAGCAATTATGTGACTGCTCAAGGTCACACAGCTAGTAAGCCTATCTGAGACTGGATTTGAACTCAGATTATCCTGACTCCAGGACCACAATGTATCCACTGTGCCACCCAGTAGAATGAATGGGTAGAACACCAAAGATACAAGAAGGTGCATGTTACTTTGAATACAAGGTCAGGGACGATGACTCTTTCCTATATGTGGCTTTCTAGGTCAATATGCAGCCTGCAGGGATCCTCAGTGACCCTGTTTCTATTTGAGTTCGACATAACTACATTAAACCACTCTGTCATCAGTCCCCAGCATAAGGTGGTGTTTGGAGGAAAGCAACTTCAGTTAACTGGAAGTAGGGAGGCAAGTAATCAACAGAGGGAAGTGTTATGACTAGTAGACCCCTACATGAGAAAATACTTTCTGACTTTGGAATCTCAAGGGGGACCTTCAAAAGATAGGGTTGCCTATCATTAGTAAAAGTTTCTTCTTTTTTTTAATAATATGACCAACATAATTGCAAGTGAGAGAATGCCTGACTGCCCATCAGAGTTTCAGATTTCTGAAACCAATAAATATGAGCCATCTTGGAAATGTAAACATACTTTGTGACATCAGAGTTACAAAACTGCAGAATTGTTTTTGTTCATTCAAAACATTTTTTTTTACTTTCTACTATGTCTAGGCCTCACTTTAGGTATTAAAGATACCAATAAAACAACTCTGCCCTCAAGAAGCTTCCTTTCAATTGAATTGTCCATAGGATGGCTATAGACCTTATTATTCTATGTATGTGCCTTACTCAACATTAAACAGCATAAATATAATTCACTGAATTTTAGATTTTGAATGGGCCTTAGAAATCATCTAGTCAAATACCTTCACTTCACATGCAGGACACCCTCCCCAATTATAGGGGAAGCTCTAAAGAGGCCAGGAACTTGTTTTTTAATTGTGAGAAATACCATGTGATGAGAACCAGCCCTAGAGATAGAGAACTTCTCCTCAGATCCTCCCACTTACTATGTGACTTTGTGGCCAATCTCTCTGAGACTCAGTTTTCTCATCTTTAAAGTGGGAAGTTGGATTAGATTTGACATCTTAGGTCTTTGACCTTTTGTATCATTATATGGTAATTCCATTTCCCCAACACCAATTGTATGTTGTGTGTGTGCATGTGTGTGTGTGTGTGTGTGACAAGGAGATGCAGCCATGGCAAAGTGGAAGGAAAGGACAACAGATTCACCATTATAAAACTTTAGTTAAAATCTTGACTCTGTCTCTTACTCATTATTTGACCTTGAATTAATCACCTGAACCTCTCAGTCTTAGTTTCCTTATTTATAAAATGAAGATAATTCCTGCAGTTACTACTTTATATACTGCTGGGAGGATCTAATGACATAATATGTATAAAGTACTTAGTAAATCATAATGTGCTAT
>NW_027185655.1:74752977-74776223 GCF_028583685.1 Petaurus breviceps papuanus
CTGGGCCTGGAGTCAGGAAGACTTAAGTTCAAATCCAGCCTCAAGACAAAGGCTGTGTGACCTTGATGAACAAGTCACTTAATCTGATTGCCTCAGTTTCCTTAGCTCCAGTAAATTGAGGATAATAACAGCTTTTCCTTTGCAGGATTGTAGTGAGGATCAAATAATAGGATATTTGTAAAGTACTTAGCACAGTGCCTAACCCATAGTAGGTGCTATATAAATACTTATTTATCTTTTCTTTCTCCCTTGTGTTCCCTGAAACCCTTAGCACAATGCCTTATACATAGAAAGCATAAAATAAGATCATAAATTTGCAACTGAAATGGACCTCAGAAGTCCTGCCCTCAGAAATCCCCTAATTTTATAGATGAAGAAATTGAGACTCACAGAAGTTAAGGGACTTGCCTAAAAGTCATGCAGCTAGTAAGTATCTGCGGAGAGCTTCAAAAGTAAGCCTTCCTAACTCCCAGTCCATTGCTCTATCCACAACACCATTCTGCAGTGCTCAAATGTTTGTTGAACTGAATTGTGGAAATGAATAGTAGATGGCCAAAAAATATGATATCAATTGAAATTTTCATTTTGAGCACACCAAGACTTGTCAAATAAAGACCAGATTATTATCAATCTGCTACTTTTGAATAGTGTCCAAATGGCAAAAGGTGGTGGTACTACTCTTAAAGAAAGATTTACAGGGCAAAACAGTTGTTAAAGTCTCTGTCAAGGCAATAAACTGTCATTCTCCAAAATAATTGGGTGGTCTTGGTGCTGGGATCACATGTCAGTTGTAAAGGAGATGGAAGAGCAGGTTTATAGCCGACTATCAATCTGTAGACACATCACCTCATAAATTTCAGAAGTCATATTCTGGTTCACAAATTTCCTGGTGGGAAGTTGATAGCAAGTACTAAAATCCTAAGTAGGCAGACACATTCTTTGTTTTCCAAAATGGAATATGGCTCCTGAGATAAGATAATCATTTAACCTGGAGTTATACTGTTGTGGTTGATATAACAGCATCTGGTTGGGGTTTTTTGTTGGGTCTTTTGTGTGTGTGCGTGTGTGTGGTTCGTTCACAATCCCTGCTAGCAAATACTTAACATTTCATTTATTCATCTAACTCAATATTTCTCTTATGGCCCATGTTCAGAAACTTATCCATTTGCATTAGCCATTATTACCTGTCTGCAAATAGCCAAATGGGCCTTACCCAAATGCAGAAAATTATAGACAATAGAATGTAAAGGTAGAAGAGACCTTTGAGATCATCAAATCCAACCCCAGCAGTTTAGGAATGAGGGCAATTAAGGCACAGTGAACTCAAAAACTTTCTCATGGTCACAAATCTAATTAACAGGAAAGAGTTATATAGAAACTCTACAGAGAATTTGGTTTGTGATGCTCATGATGTAACCATGGACCTCAATCTCCTCATCTATAAAATGGAGATGATACTGCTCAAAACTACCTATGTTATAGAGTTGTTTTAAGGACCAAATATACATAAAGAATTTGATAAAATCATAAGACACTATATAAACTTCAGCTGTTATTAATTGCAGAACCAGGATTAGACATGTGGTCTCTTGCCACTCAGGTACATTCACTTACACATCACAACATAATGACTCTCATTTTCAGCCATATCATTTGAGTCTATTCCTAACCGATCAAGGACTACATTTTTAAAGGGGGCTTCCTTTTTGTATTATAAATGTTGGCTATATAATAAAAAGTCTACTTAGTTTTAACTTGAACTGTTAGATTTGAAGAAAAAAGAGCTCATTGTTCATAAAACGTGTACATATGTTCAGAATGTATGTTCTTGAAGGACTCGGATCATGTCTTCTTTAGCATCATAGCAGCAATATCTAGCACAGTAGCTTTCTTATGTGTGGTAGGTATTGAATAAATACTGAATTAAATTAAATCCCCTTCTGATGAGCCATGAGCTTTGGAGTTTGTTTTGACAAGTTGAAAGGACAAGAAAGAGAACAAAACAAGTTTCCATTTGGACAGCTCTATATTCTACTTAGCTCAAGTCAGAGCAGTCCTGATGGTTTTTATTTCTAACTTGGAAAAGACCAATTATATCTACAAATTGTCACCTTTGTACATATAGATCTTAACAAGATCTGTTACTGTTTTCTCAAGAATATATACTGTTAAACATCAGGGGCTTCTTCTTCCTATATTCAACCATGCCAAATGTCATGCATATTCTATTCAAAAATATCTCTCAATATTTCAACTTGAAAACTAGGTTCTCAGCCATATCCTTCCTTGACACTTCTCCAAATATAATACTTTGGCATTAACCTCTACATTAGATCTTTTCTAGATTTTTCAGTCCTAGTCTAGATTTTCCTTGGTCTCTACAAGCCCATCCAATTCAATCCAACGTGAGTTTATAAAGGGCCTCCAATCCAAAAGACACTGTGCTAGGCACTGGAGACATAAAGATAAAACCAAAAGTAGCTTACATTCTGCTGGGTGGATGTAATACACAAATAGATAAGTATTTATTTGCTCATTTGTGAAACACTAACTAATCCTAAGGAAATAAGGAAGAGTTCCTCTAGGAGAAGGCACCTAAGTTAAGGTCTGAAAAAAGCTAGAGCTCCTAAGAGCTTAAAGGTAAGGAGGGAACACATTCTGGATATTAGATGTTTCCTGTGCAAACACAAAAAGTTGAGAGACAGAGTGCCAACTTTAGGGAAGAGTAACTAGGCCAATTCAACCAGAACATAGAGTGAAGGGAAATAATGAACAATCGGTCTGAAAAGAGAGACTAAAGCTAGATTATGAAAGATTTTTAATGCCAAAAAAGAGTGGATGTCTTATCCTAGAAACAATAAGGAGTCACTGAACTTTTTCTGAAATTATCAGATATGTTTGGGCATGGATAAAGTCCTGGAATCAGGTAGATTTGAGTTCAAATCCAGTCTCATCCACTTATCAGCTATGTGATCCTGGATCCTGGATGAATCACTTAACCTCTGTCTCAGTTTCCCCATCTGTAAATGGAAATAATAATAGTACCTGCCATCCAGGATTCTTGTGAGGATAAAATGAAATAATATTTGTGAAGGGCATTACAAACCTTAAATCACTTTATAAATGCAAGCCATTATTATTGAATATTATATTATTATTATGATACTTTAGGAAGATTATTGTATACCTTCCTATCCTCTATAAACAGAAATTAAACATTGGGTGATTAATTAATTTGGAACAATGTCCATTCAGTTCATTAAGTCTATTTATCATCAGGCTAGGTATTTATTGCCAACTTCATTGGTTGGTAAGAATGTATCAGGTCAATTCACTTGAACTGGCTGAACCCACTGTGAAGTTAACACAGCTGATAAAGGAAAATTATGTGACTTACATACCCCAAAGGAGTCTAAAATTGCAGAAAACAGATATTTTTCATCAATGACAAGCTCTACTTTCTTTATACTATTGTCTTTGACATACTCCCTTATTTTTTAAAGTATTTATTTATATTTTAAAAATTTTCGCCAGTTACATGTAAAATCAATTTTTAACATTTGTTTTAAAAACTTTGAGTTCAAATTCTCTCCCTTCCTCCCTTCTCACCCCCCTCAATGATAATTTTAGACATGCACAGTCCTGCAAAACATATCTGTAATAGCCATGTTGTGAAAGAAAACAGAAAAAAAACACAAGAAAAATAAAGGTTTTTTTAAAGTATGCTTTATACCGAAATAAAGTCAAAATGGGTTCACAGCCTAGATATAAAGGCTGATACTATAAACAATCTGGGAGAGCAAGGAGTAGTTTACCTGTCAGATTTATGGAGAAGGGAAGAATTTATGACCAAACAAGAGATAAAGATCATTAATTTGAAAAATTTTTGTACAAACAAAGCCAATGCAACCAAAATTAGGAGGAAAGCAGAAAATTGGGAAAGAAATATTATAACCAGTGTCTCTCTGATAAAGGCCTCATTTCTAAAATATACAGAGAATTGAGTCAAATTTATAAAAGTACAAGTCATTCCCAATTGCATTAGTGTTCCAGTTTTCCCACATCTTCTCCAGCATTTATAATTGTCCTGTTTTGTCATGGTAGCCAATCTTACAGGTGAGATGTAGTACCCCAGAGTTGTTTTGATTTGAATTTCTCTAATCAGTAGTGATTTAAAGCATTTTTTTCATATGATTATAGATATCTTTAATTTCTTCTTCTGAAAACTGTCTGTTCATATCCTTTGACCATTTATCAATTGGGGAATGACTTATATTTTTATAAATTTGACTTTCGTGGCCTGAAGCCATTTTATATTTTTCTTGTAGGCTTTGGATGTAGGTCTTTGACTTTATTTTCTTCTGAGTGTGTGTTTTGATCTTCCTCGTTACCACAGGAACTTTCTATAGGATAGGGAAAATAGAAAGAGAGAGAGAGACAGAGACAGAGAGAGTGAGAGAGTCAACCATGGTTCATATGGGCATCTTTTTTTAATGCACAGAGGAGAACAGAAAGTCAGAAAGAAGCAGAGACATCTACGAAATCTGTAAGATGTATTTATTATGTAATTTTAAAGAAAATCACATAATTAGTATCTGAAGTTTCATGTACAACCCACTTTTTCTATTTCTTGGCATATTATAGAAATGACCATTTTATTTGGCGTTTGTCAAATTCAAATGAAAATAAATATGTGCATGGTTTTTTTTTTTTTTATGAATGGTATGATTCCTCCTTCTTCCTTACATTTAGCCCTGGATGCCGTGAAGAAAATATCTATAGATTTCTATTATTTTTACATTCTCATGTCAGAGAAGGTGTTGGTTAGAGACAGGATGATTGTAAAGGAAAGATAAAGAGAAGGAAAGTAATAAGGATGATTGCATCAGGACAAAGAAAGTGGAGAGATGAACTCTTATTCATGGAGACAAGAAATATTGTCCCTAGCTGTCTCTGGATAAAATAGTAAAAATGAGATGATGTGTACTTAAAAAAAAGACTGAAGTACAACATTTAGTAATTACTAACAAAATTGTGTGGGCTTTCTAATCATCAAGAGGCATAAGGAGCAGCAGGGTGGTATAATAAAGTGCTGAGTCTTAAGTCAGGAAGACCTGAATTCACAACTAGCCTCAGCACTTACCAGCTGTGTTACCCTGGGCAAGTCACTAAACATCTATTTTCCTTAATTTCCTTAATTATAAAATGGAGATAATAATAGTTTCTACCTCCCAGGGTTGTTACAAGAATCTTTGTAAAGTGCTTAGTTCAGTGCCTGGCACATAGCAAATGCTATATAAATGCTTCCCTTATTTAAAAAAAATTTCCTATGAAACTCATTTTCTCTTCATGCTTATTCATATTCATAGAAATTCCAAGAAATTTCTTGCCAAGGGCTGGATGACTGGCCTCATCTGAATGTCATGTTACCAATGAGACATGTCTGCTTTAGCATTAACATTCAGTTGATATAAATACTTTCCAAACTGTGAGATTGATGTTTGAATTTAAATTGGATCAAAAAATTCTTGTCCCAAATGATTCCCTGGTCTTTGAACATGTTAACTCAGTTTGAAAAAGAAAAGAAAAAGGAAAGGATATAAACCTGAGATTCTTCCTTTGCTCAGAGTTTGTAACCCTATTAGCAGGTGTGAAGTAAGCCTACAATTTAAACTCAAGGCTGGATGTCACCTTCAGGCTTTTTAAAGAAAGATCTGTGGTTCCACAGAGCTGATTTATCATTATTATTTTTTATCATTATCATCATCATTGTAGGAATGATTTCTTCATTCCTAGCGAGGTTGAGGTGTGAGAAGTTCCTTCTCTAATGCAATTAAGCAACATATCTGCAACAGGGACTGTTAGAAAATTGCCTGAGGTAAAGTAACTTGCAGGTGAAAATATGATCATAGGATCATATATTTAAAACTAGAAAGGAACCCAGAGAGACCATATGACCCAAACATTCTCATTCTCATTTTCTTGATATGAAAAATCAAGAAACTAAGGACTAAGTGGGTTTAAGTGATTTGCTCAAAGTCATCGCCCTAGTTATGCATCAGAGGTGAAAATCCCACTCATCTGATTGCCCAGACAGTACAATTTCCAGTCAGTAGGCAAGTTTTTACTATTTACCTACTATGTGCCAGGCACTGTGCTAGGTGCTAGGGTTACAAAGAAAAGCAAAAGACAGCCTTTGCTCTCATGGAGCTTATAGTCAAATTTCCACCATCCCCGTTACAGGCAAGACTTGAACATGCAAATGTCTTCCTTACTCCAAGGCCGGCCTTCTATCCACTACATCACATTGTCTCTGGTACATTACAAAAGTTCAGATCATCAGAACATGATTTAAGTTAGATTTCTCAATTTTATATGTGAAATACTCAACTTTTGTATTGAGTTCTAATCACACACTTTAGCTTAATTTATCTTCTGAATACATCCAAAATCTTTTTTTCTCTACTTCTTTCTTCCTGTTTCATGTGGAATTTCTCCAGACCTCACACTTTCACTTCTGATTTTGCTCCTTGAGGGATCTTCATTTTCATGTCCACACTTCATCATTACAAGTGTTCCTCTGCAGCCTGAAGTCCTGCTTTCGGTGGAGGCATTCAGAGAATGTTAACTAACTACAAGAACTGTGAGTGCATTTCTAACAAAGATGACACAGTCATACAATTTCTGGAAAAGGGGATTCAGAGGGTCAGTTGAAGTTGGTTCATCTTCTGACTGCTACTTCTATCTCATATCTTGAAACCTCTTGACAAGAAGGAAAAGGAGGTAAAAAAAATCAAGAGATTTTATATTCAGAAGCAATAATTCCAAAATAAGCATTCTTTTCCCATCATTCTATAAACCAAGAAAAGAGATATGGAAGCAAGTTGGCATAAGAGGTTGGAACAGGCTTTGGGGTTAGCTAGCCTGGGTTCAAATCCCATCTCTCCCTTTTACTTTGTCAGTGACCTTGGGCAATTCAACTAGCCACCTTGGGCCCCAGTTTTCTCATCAGTAAAATAAGATGTTTGGGTTAGATGGTCCTTAATATCTTGTCTAGTCTAAGATCCATCATATTATAAAAATGAATGGCCACTTGGATCTGAAGGAGTCAGACTGCTCTTAAATGTACACACAAGTGTATAGTGTCCATAGGGATCAAAACTAATGGAAGATTTATTCTCTAAAGTTCATACAGCACCTTAGAATGTCCCTCTAATATCAATTCTGAATGACAGCCTGAGGTTTCCTGCAATGGCATTTGTCTCAGGGTTTGTCAGAAAAAGCAATTTCATTTCTTATGATTAATTTCATTTATATTTTAGTGTATTAGCTGGATACATTATTGATCCTTGCTCCATCCAATTTGGGCTTCTACAGAATAGACAAAAATTTGGTTTTTAAAGATAACTGCTCTAGCCAGCTCACTGAAGAGTGGTGATGAGATCTAACAGAGTTACGGCAGTGAAGGCAATGATGTTTAGGGGAGTGAAAAAGAATTACAATTTCACAAGAATCAATACAGCTACACAGATTGTGTACACATATATAAAATACCAGCATATGTAACTATGTCTTTCCTCTCTCTAACCTGTCCTACATGCAACTGCCAAATTGCTATTCCTTTTTTTTTTTGGAGGGGGGAAGGCAGGGTTTAAGTGACTTGCCACACCTAGTAAGTGTGTCAAGAGGCCAGATTTGAACTCAGGTCCTCCTGACTCCAGGGCCAATGCTCTATTCACTGTGCAGCCTAGCTGCCCCCAAATAGCTATTTCAAGATAAATGTCTGACCCCATCATTCTCCTAATTGAAAAATCTTCAGTAGCTCTTTTTTGCCTCATACAAAATACAAAATCCACAACCCATCATTTAAAGCCTTGCACAATGTGGCTTCCACCTTCCTTTCCCTTCTCATCTGCTATTACTCCTCTTTGCACACTCTCCGTTCCCATCAAAGTGGTCTATTAGTTGTGGACGCAGCATTCCGCCTCCTGCTTATGTGTCTTTTCACAGATTGCCCCAACCTCACTCCCCTCCATGTCTGGAATATAACCTTTCCTCCCCTATATCTCTCAGTATTTCCAACTTTCTTCAAAGCACACCTCAGAGAACATTCCGGATTGCCACAGTTGCTAACCTTAGAGGCAACTATGTCTCACAACAGAGGACAAGGCCTTAAGTTCAAATCTACTTTCAGACACTTCCTAGCTGTGTGACCTTGAGCAAGTCTCAACTTCTGCCTACTTTAATTTCCTCAATTGTAAAATGAGGATAATAATAGAACCTCCCAGGGCTGTTGCGAATATCATATGAAATAATATCTGTAAAGCGCTTAGCACAATGCCTGGTATACAGTAGGCACTTAATAAATACTTGTTTCCTTCCTTCTTCCTTGCTTTAAATTATTTTGTACTTGGCATTTACTTCCCTGTATACATTCTCTATCCCTCCAGGAGAAAATAAGCTTCTTGAAGACAGCGACCACTTCACCTCTTTGTCTTTCTTTGTAACCCAATTCCAGTGCCTTAACATCACAAGTGCTTAATAAATGTTTATTTAATTGAACTGAATACATAGATGAATATTTGCATGCATATGAGAGTAAGAGAGCGGGGCAGTCTGGGGCTGTGACTTTATAGGAATACTGTGTTTCTCCACATAATCATCTCACCCTGGCTTTTTTTTTCCAGGTCAAAAATTGGTTTATACCCTTTCATCGCGTAATAGCAATGTGGTATATTTCTGTTTGTCATGCTGCTAAAAACATAAACAGAGCAGTAATATATTCACCAGTGGCATATGGATACACATTTCTGTCTCACGCATTATGAGTGAGCCTAGAATTCTCAGTGCAAGGGCATTGTCAGTATTCAATTTTAATGTATATTCATGAGTATTCTATGCATCCTAATTTTGCATCAAAAACAGTTTAGTCATGATTTTTTTTTAAAGCAATTGGGGTTAAGTAACTTGCCCAAGGTTACATGGCCAGGTTTTGTGTGTGGGGGGGTGTTAAGTATCTGAGGCAGGAACCGATCCTGGTCCTCTGGAGGAGCTCTTACTCACTGCTCCACCTAGCTGCCCCTAGTCATGATTTTTTAAGTAATACCAGCACATTTTTTAAAGCTTCACATAATGACCGCACCCCACTTTTCTGCAAAACAAAGTTTAATACAAAATCTGCTATGATTATGTGGTAAAATATGGAATGAAGTTCCCAGTCAGGAGTCTCTCTCTACTAATACTGATCAGTATCTGATCTACAATTTAGAATTAGTTTGGGAGAGTTGCCTGAGGGCACTGACATTTAAGCAATGATTTGCCTATTATCACTAGTCTATAAGGGTCAGAGGCAAGATATGAATCAGGTCATTTGACACAGAGAAATATTGTGCCCTGTAGCCCAGAGAACACAACACATACACACAGGAGCCTACACACACACACACACACACACACACACACACACACACACACACACACATTTCAATGAACTCAGGTCTCATATAGACAGACTCAGGTTCAGTCCCAAGAGGCCATATCAAAAGCATGGGATAATGTTTTTCTTTACCTGACAATGCCCCTACTTTGTAGTAAGTTCAAGACAATTTCTAAATCAAAGCTTAGGTATGACTCATATCTAGGAGCTCCCCAAAATGTGGGTAACAGTGTGCCTTCTACAAAAATTCTTCTGTATACAATATGGGTATCAGTCATAAGACAGTGTTTTGGTTTGGGTTCCCCCCACCGTCAAACACAACATATCGCCAGAGCAGCTGAACAAATACAGAAAACATAAAAAATACTTAAAATTAACCCATTATATTCCTCCCCCAGAAAACAAAGACAACTTTGTAGTACTGCTGAACTGATTTTTCACTTTCAACTTAACACCTACAATATCTAGGCAGCTCATAATGAACAGATCTCCTGGCTAGATGGGGCATAGGCTTTCTTTAGCTAATCCTGGCAATGGTAAGCACTTCCAAGAATCATACTGTTAAGGAAATCTTCTCCTGATTGTCAGCTAATAACTTAAATTCTACACCCAAGAACTCTCAAATACATGAAGTAAACTCTAAGGACTGATAGAAGTTGCTAACCCATGCTCAGAAAAGTAACAGAAAAGCAGAAAATGGTAGACCAAGATTCAGACAAGTATAGGTAAGCACATTTCATATCACCATGTACATCAGGCAAGTGGGTAAAGAAGAAAAATTCATTCCCTGTACCCTTCTAGAAAAATAGGACAGACCTAGCCTGAAAAGAGGCTCTCCTCTTGACCATCAGACTCCCAATTATTTTTATTAAAACCTGTCACTGGGGACCAATCAAGACTATTTTATCCCAGCAAAACATTACATCCCTCACCAAAGGATAGATGATGATCTTCATGTAAGATATCCCAGTTTAGCAAATCAGGGGGACCCCTAATCACCTACTATACTAACAAGAAAACAAGTCATTTTCTAGTAGGGAAAAGAAAAGATTTAAAAGAAGGAATACAATTTATTGAAATCTACAAAGAACATTTTTTGGAGCTGTCAATTTTCTTAGGTAGCAATCTCTTTTTAAACCCAAGAAGTTATTAGCAAACAGTGCAAGAATATTTTCCACTTAATCAAAAATCTACTTATATATTCTGGGTAACAAACAGTTAATACATACTCTAACAGTGTGTCTCAGGTCCATGACATCTCATTAGCCAGTTGTTCATTCCACTAGAATTAAGGTACCAAGCAAACCTTTCTAAGGTACCTTCAAAAGATGATACTTAGAGAAAAAGAGAGCATTAATCAGAATATTAGATCAAAACAAAGGTATGGGAGGCCTTCCCCATTATTACTGTGAATGAGTCAACTACCATATACTCAAAGCATATACAAAAGACTCTAGCAGAAAATTGTTCCAAGTAATTAAGGAAGGACAATGGGATAATTAGAAAGGAGGTGTAGGGATAGTATTAAAGGGAGAGAATCTCTGTAAAATCTATATATGTGACCCAGAAAAATTGCTTGGGATCTCTCTGTGACACAAGGGAATTTGACAGGAGGCTAATGACTCCAAACTATTAGATCTACAGAGTTAATAATTTTTCATATGTAAGGTGGATTGGTGTCTGCTAGCTACTGTTATCAGCATCTGTTATCCCTTGTATCTACAGCCATTCTGGGCTCACTTCAAAGTAGTGGCTGCCACCTCCTGTAATCATTAACAGAATGCAAAAGGCCAAACCTTGATGCAACTCTGAAGCTCCTCTCTCATACATTCTCCCCATTTACAGAAACAGAAGAGGCCTTTAAACCACAGTATTATACAAGACATATTTGGGGACAAAGAAATGAAGAGACACTTTGAGGAGGGATTCTCTAACTCCAACATGACTCAAGGAGCAGTTAGGTAAGGCATTTCTTGAGAAGAACAAAAATTTTTTAAATACTTTTGGAGGATGAGGAAGGCATGTTGGGTAGAGGGTCTCTAGAGGAGTTATGGAAAGCTGTGGCTAAGAATTTCATAGGATAAGAAGATAGGGATGGGGTATGATCTGGATTGTTGAAGGGAGCACCCACCACATGTTCATACATAGATTCATCCATTCTGGAACCAGAGAACTTGTATTTAAATCCTCCCTCTAACATTCACTCATTGTGTGATTTGTGGACAAGTCATGTAACTTCCCTAGACCTCAGTATGCTCAATTGCAAAAAAAAATAATGGTATAACTAGATGGCCCCTGGGGTCCTTTTATCATCCTAGTAACTATGAAGTATTGAAATATTGAAGAGAGCTGAGATGGGTAAAGCAGCCATCTGACCAATTACCTCGGGATCAAAACATTTTGAATTTGAACAGAAGGCAAGGGCTCAAGCAGGCAAATTCCCAAGATAACATTCAGTTATTGAAGGAAGAACCAGTTCCAAGCATGAGTGTGAAAGCAATTCAGTAGGGTGAATTAGGGCAGGATGCTCAAGGCTCAGCAGTGAAACAATTTTCTCTCTGAAAGGAAGAGAAAAGGCGACACCTAGTGGACAGCAATTAAAAGTTTCACTTCCGATCTTAAATGTCTCCTATTTAAAAGAGCATTGGTGTCTATTCTTGGGTCCCTATAGATGCAAATCCCCACAAACCTGTTTTGTCATATCTCATTCTTTTCTCAAGAGTGCATCCATGACTGTGCAAGGAAATGAGATATTCAGAATTCTCACATTAGACTTATTCATTCCATACACTTACAGCACAATCTAATTCAAACATTTTATTTTAAAGATAAGCAAACTGAAGCCCAAAGAAAGACCTGAAAGGATTTTCCATGGCCACAAATAAATGGTTGGTCTTATCCAAGCCCTAACCCTGAAACATTCTCTACTGTTCAATTGTTTCAGTCCTGTCTGACTCTTCCTGACCCCATTTGAGGTTTTTTTTTAGCAAAGATACTGAAGTAGTTTGCCATTTCCTTCTCCAGATTATTTTATAGATGAGGAAACTGAGGTAAGGCCCAGTGACTTGACCAAAGTCACACAGCTAATAAATTTATGAGGTCAAATTTGAACTCAGGAAGATTAGTCTTCCTGACTACATCATGCTATGCACTATGGCACCACCTACCTGTCCATAGCAGGAATACCACATCCTATCCATATATACTCACATGTACCTGAACACCACTGGTGGAAAGTACACAACTATGCTGTGTTCCACCAAAAACTTGTGTTATTTAATCTCAACTGGGCCCTTAAACTGTAGCACAATAAGCCTAGTCCTCCCTAATTTGATTTGATCACACTCCCCACATTTATTCCACACTTCTCTCCTTTAGTCACTACTATACCACTATTTCTCAGTGGATTTTGTCTCATATTTGACTGAGAAAATTGAGACCATCAGTCTAGTAGAACTCTATATTCTTCTCAATTCTGTTTCTCAAATCTCCTCATCATTGTTCCCTATTCTCTTCTCCTTTGTTCAAATGCCAGAGAGAGGTAGTCCTTCTCCGTGATAAGGCCAACCCCTCTACTTATGCCCTTGATTCCATACCCTCTTGTCTTTCTCTTACAGGGATTTTGTCCTTTTTATCATTCCATTTCTCCTCTTAGCTTTCAATCTCTATCAATTGGCTCCTTCCCTCCTACAAATATATATATATATATATATATATATATATTCCATCCTGAAAACAAACAAAACCTTCTCTTGATCCTACCCTCCCTTTAAGTTATGGTTTTATATATCTCTTATATGTCTCCTCCATTTCACAACAAAACTCATAGAAAAAGCTTCTTATATTTGCCCCTTAATCCTACTTTTTCATCTATCACTCTCTTCTAGATTCTTTAAAATCTAGTTCTCTAGGCTCATCACCAAATTGAAACAGATCTCTTCAAGGTTACCAATGATCTCTTAATTGTTACATCTAATGTCATTTTCTCAATCCTTATCCTTCTTGCACTCTCTACAGCACCTGTTACTCTTAACTGTCCACTCCATTACTCTCCTCTTCTGGGTTTTTGTGACATTTCTCTCTTTGTTCTACTCCTAAAACTCTGACTACCATTAAATTATAAAGTCCTTGAAGGCAGGTAATGTCTTTGGCTTGTTTTTGTATCCACAGCACATTGGACAATGCCTGGAACATAGTAGGTCCATAATACATTTTTAATGATTTGTTGATTGACTGCTCCTTCTTAATCTCTTTTGCTGTATCTTCAACCACATCCCACCCCCAAACTGTTAGTGTACCTATAACTCTATTCTGAGGTCTATTCTCCTCTCTATACTCTCACTTGGTGACTTCAAGTCACCAGGTCTTTATTCCCAAGGTTTTGATGATCATCTCTTTGTAGATGTCTCCCAGATCCATGTATCCATTCCCATTACCTCTCCCAAGCTCTAATCAGTCAATCAATCAATAAACATTTGAAGGTGCCTAGTACGTGCCAAGTGCTATACTAATCACTGATTATAAAAAAGAGGCAAAAGATAGTTCCTTCCTTCAAGTAGTTTACCCATACATTATCTATCAACTGCTTATTAGACATTTCAAACTGAATATCACATGAGTATATCAAATGCAACATATTCAAAATAATATGCATCTTTCCTCCAAAACCCTCTCTTCAGAACTTCCTTATTACTACTGAAAGCATGACCACCCTTCCAGTCACTCAAGTTCACAATTTTTGTATAACATCAGCTTCCCATTTCTCATTCATCCCACATATTCAATCAGTTACTGTTGTTACTAAATCTTATTCCTGCCTATCCAGTATCTTATATCCATCCCTTCCCCCACACAGCTATCAAAATGGCTTTCCTAAAGCACTGGTGTGACCACATGACACTCTTCCCTCCAATTCAAGAAACTCCAATGACTGCTCCCTATCTACCTTTCCAGCTTTATTATATATAGTCTTCACATACCCCCAAGTAGACATTAAGCTCTTGAGGAAGGGTGGGAGGGGGGATGAGAAGGAGGGGATTGCTTTCATTTTTCTCTTTGTATCTCTATACAGCACAGTGCCTGCCACATAGAATCCACTTAATAAATGCTCATTGATTAATGGATTGCTTAACTGATGGACTCCTCTGACACCATTAACAAGGCATATGAAAATACATTAGGACTATACACAGGGATGATGACCACGTCTGTGGTGCTAACCCACCACACCCAAGGCCTCCCCTTTCCTTTCCCTCCCTCTATCTTTGTACAGAATCGCTCCCCAGAAAACATAAAAACAAGTTTTATCTAAGACACAACAAGTTATATATTTAATAACAATAATCTCCCCTTAATATGGTATGACTAAATAATATAAAACCACAACATTACAATCACAATCACAAATCATCCAAGGGGTAATTTAAAAAAACATTAATGGTCTTATGAAAGTTGCAACATTTTAGCAATGATGACTTCCATGTGACAAGTGTCATGTATAAAAGGTCTTTGTAGCAAGGATGAGAGCCAACAAATGAACAACCCAAATGGTACACTGATAGACGGACGGATGGACAAACGAACGAACGAACGAACGAATGAATGAATGAATGAATGAATGAATGAATGAATGAATGGAGAGATGAATCGAAAAGCCTGAGGTATTCTAAGTAGATCTTCTAAAATAATTATTTCAAACTCAAATAGAAATGGAGGCTGTTGAACAGTATATAAGGATGCCCATGATTACATGTTGACTTAGAAAACTACATATTAACATTATCTATGTTTAAGTGTATTTTTACTGACATTTTAATCCAGTTCAGCTGAAATCAAGGTTGTTGCAGGTCTCATGCAGTCCACTTCCATGTGTGGTATATTGGACCATAGATGAAGAGTTGGGAGGTAATTCAGAGTTCATTGAGTCTATCTATCTCATTTTACAAATGAGGATATTGAGATCTACAAAGGTGAGGTTAATTGCCCTAAAACACTAAAAGTAACAAAGCTAAGATTCAAATCAAGGCCCTCTGATTCTAATTCCAATCATCTCTCAATTTTATTATGCTTCCTCCTAGAAAAATAAAAAAGTACTGGACCTAGAATCAGGAAAGACCTGGGAATAAATGCCACTTTTGACATTTTCTTTTTTTTTTTTCCAAATGTTTTATTAAGTTCTGGTTTACATCATCCATTTCCGCCAGATTTTGAGTTGCAAATTTTCTCCCTGGTTTTCCCCTATCCACTGCCCCAAAATAGCAGTCCCACAGGATATCCCCTCCTCCAATCTGCTCTCTCCCATATTTTCTCCCATACCCCTTTTTACTTTTCCAGTGAATCTCTATGCTCCAGTGCCTGTATATCTTATTTCCCAATTACAAGTAAAATAGTATTAATAATAGTATATGTATATATGTGTGTGTGTGTATTTGAATATTTGATTTTAAAACTTTGAATTCCAGATTCATTCCCTTCCTCCCTTGTTACCCACCCTTACTGGCAAGATAAGCAGTTCAGTATAGGTTGTACATGTGTGGCTACTGCAAAACAATAACATAGTAGATATAGTGAAATACTGACTATATTTCCCTCCCTCCTATCCCACCTCCCACTTGTTCTATTCTCTACTTTGATCCCGTCCCTTTTCAGAAGTGGGTGCTTGCAACTTGCCTGCCCTCCCTTCCATCATCTCCCCTCTCATCCCCTTCCCCCTCTACTCTCCTGGAGGGTGAGATAACCTATTTAGTGTATATTTCATTCCATCCTCAAGCCAAATTCAATGGGAATAAGGTTGACCCTTTCCCTTTTGCCTTCCTATTTTTCCCCTCCAATATAACCATTTTCCCTTGCCTCTTCTGTATGAGTTTACCCCATTCTGTCTCTCCCCATCTCCTCTCATTATATTCCTCTCTCACCTCTTAATTTCACCTTTTAAGTATCATCCTTTCCTGTTATATTGGTCTTGTGCCCTCTATCTATATATACCTGTAAACATATATACACACATTCACATATGTATTCATATACCCATATATTCTCGTATATAGACACATATATACATATATATATATATATTCCCTTCAACTACTGAGAAAAGTTTCATAAGTTACAATTATTGTTTTTCCATGTAGGAATGTTAATAGTTCAACTTTGATAAGTTCCTTATGATTTATTTTCCCTGTTTACCTTCTCATGCCTCTCTTGTTTCTTGTATCTGAATGTAAAATTTTCTCTTCAACGCTAGTTTTTTCAGCAAGAATGCTTGAAAGTCCTCTATTCCACTGAATGACCATATTTTCCCCTGAAACATGACACTCAGTTTTGCTGGGTAGATGACTCTTGGTTTTAATCCCAGCTCCTTTGACCTCTGGAATATCATATTCCAAGCCCTTCCATCGCTTAGTGTAGAAGCTTCCAGATCCTGGGTTATCCTGATTGTGTTTCCACACTATTCAAATTCTTTCTTCCTGGCTGCTTGTAATATTCTCTCCTTAATCTGGGAATTCTGGAAACTGGCTATAATATTCCTACAAGTTTTCTTTTGGGGATCTTTTTCAGGAGGTGATCGGTGGATTCTTTCAACCTCTATTTTGCCCTCTGGTTCTAAAACATCAGGGCAGTTTTCTTTGAGAACTTCCTGGAGGATGATTTCTAGGTTCTTTCTTTGATCATGGCTTTCAGCTAGTCCAATAATTTTTAAATTATCTTTCCCGGATCTATTTTCCAGGTCAGTGGTTTTTCCCATGAGATATTTCACATTGCATTCTATTCTTTCATTTGTTTGGATCTGTTTAACAGCATCTTGATTTCTCATAAAGTCATTAGCTTCCATTTGCTCCAATCTAATTCTGAAGCAATGATTCCCCTCACTGAGCTTTTGAGATTCTTTTTCCATTTGGCAAATTCGGCTTTTTAAGGCATTCTTCTCCCCATTGCCTTTTTGAGCCTCTTTTGCCATTTGAGTTAGTCTATTTATTACGGTATGATTTTCCTCAGTCAGGCTGTTTACTCTCATTTCATAATTTTCTTGCATTGTTCTCATTTCTCTTCCCAATTTTTCCTCCCCTTCTCTTATCTGCTTCTTAAGTTCCTCTATGGCCTGTAACCAGGTCATATTTTCCTTTGAAGCTTTTGGTGTGGGGGTTCTGACTTCACTGTCTTCCTCCTGTTCCATGCTTTGCTCCTTTTTGTCCCCAAAATAGGAGTCTAATGTTGGGATCTCTCTCTGCTTTGTTTCCTTTGCCTGGTCATGTTGCCCCTCAGTCACTTGATCCCTGAGCTTTTTGCTACAGTAGAACTCTGCCACAGGACAGGGGAGCTTTCGTCCCAAATACTGAGGTTTTCTCACCTGCTGGAGGTATTAGATGGGTGCCCTCTCTGAGGTCTCCACACACTCTGGCTAGCTGGATACACACCCCAGGACCTCCACCCTAGACTGCAATCCAGATCCAATAAGGTTAAAGCAAGAGTGATTACCCCTCAGACTGGTGCTTGGACCCCCTACACTTTGCAGGCCAGGAGCTGAAGCTGCCACATGGCTCTGGCTGCCTGTGCCAGCGTCTCAGCAGCTTCTCACCCTGGGGGCAAAAGCCACACACTCCCACTTACTGGGTCCCAAAGTCCAGACTGCACTCACCTCTCACTTTGTCCTTACCATCTACTTGCTGATAAATCTGGAAACAGCCACAGCTGCTGCTGATCTCGTGTCCCTCCCGCTGGCAGCTGGTCAGGCTCACCCTGTGGCTAAAGCCTCAGAGTGGCGCTGGGCTGGGCTCCCAGAGCACTGTGCTGGCTGATTCTTGCTGGCCTGTCAGGCTGTATTCAGTGGGAGGCTAGCTTCTCTGTGTCATTTTGTGGGTTCTGAAGCTCCAAAGTTTGTTTAGAGTCCCCTTTTTACATGGATTGGGGAAGGTGGAAGCTGGAGCAATGGGGAGATACTGCTTCTACTCTGCCATCTTGACTCTGCCCTTCAGTATACACCATTTCTACCACTTTTGATGTTTTCAATATGCATAGTGGATAGAGTGCTAGGATTAGAGTTCAAAACCTTCCTCAGACATGTAACAGCCATATGACCATGCAAATCACTTAAACTCCCTTAGCCTCAGATTCCTCATCTATAAAAGAGATGATAGTAGTACTTTTCTCTTGAGGATCAAATGAAAGAAGAAATATATAGCTCCATGAACTTTAAGGCACAATATAAATGCTAGGTATTATTACTACTAGCTATGGTGACCATGAGTAAGTCCTTTAATTTCTCTGAAATTCAACTTTCTTCTCTGCAAGATGTATGTAGTAGTAGAGTTGTAAAAATCAATCAAGATTACATAAAATGCTTTGTAAAACTTAATGTGCTATATGTGAGCTGTGGTTCTATAGTGCTTTATGGCAAAATGTGGACAAATAATTACACAGAATGAGAAGGCATGAAGCTTTGGCTATTTTCATTGGTAGAAAGAGTGTGAACATTAAAGAAATCATGGATCCATCAGTATATAAAGTCCCAAAGCACCCAACTGTTATCCAATCTCTCTGTTGCCATCAAATACCCTGGCTACATTAGCCCTAGGTGGAAATGGCAATGCAGTGTCACCCCAGCTGCTCCCTCTGCACATGTATTAAGTGAACCTGAATTCTCTTCCCCTTTAAGGCTCTTTCCCCTGACTCTTCTGAAGTTGCTTAGTCTTTTAGCAATCAAATACTCAGAATGAGACACATATTTGGACATGGCCAATAGGGAATTTGTGGGAGGTTTTTAACTATGTATATTTGTTACAAATGTTTTATTGTTCTTTATTTTTCAGTCAACTGGAAAGACTGGAGTGAGAGAAAAGAAATACTAATTTATAAAATTTACTTAATTAAATTAAACAAAAATTTAATTAAAACTGGTGTAGAAAATATTTTTAAAGAGCTTTTAAAATAACTATTTTAAAATAGTTTTATGGGAAGGTAAGGAATAATCATTTAGTAAGTAAAAAAAACCCACTTTTATAATGCAAATAATCACACACACCCAACTTCCTTGCCTAGTATTCTGAATGTTTTATAAATCAGATCTTCATAAAGCTGAAAATAATGTAAAAGAATAGTTAATTACCATTCAATCCATTATAAACCAAAAAAGCAAGTTAAGGCTCTCATTCTATTTTGATTATTAAGCATTCCCCTCTTCTTCATTCATTATTTGTGAGGATTTACTTTTTCAGTTACCAGCCCTATAATTCCCTCTTCAATCTATTTTAAATTAGACTCATTCCATTTACTGCTGGCCGTCAAACTTCTGATTTCTTTTGCACCTGCTACACATTTTGCATAAGAATTCCCAAGGCGCTGTGTTTCCCTTTGGGCAGCTCGTAAATTCTTCTCTTGGTCAATAACCCTTAATTGCTTGAAAACCTCAGTAATCACAACACAGACTCTAACTTGAAAAATGTTTCATTTGAGATACATTTTTAACCGTTGTATAAATTTATTCATTTGTTCAACATATATTTGTTCATCTTTCTATATGCAAAATGATTGTGCCAGGTATGATGGAAAATACTGGATGAGTTAAAAATGACAGATGCATATATTTATGAATCTTTTATGATATTTGAAACCTTGGAGTCATTAAGACTAAACCTAAAGAGTCATTAAGAGAGAATGGAGAGACAAGAGAATCAAGAGTCTATTGGGATACACCTACAGTAATAGGGGGGGGGAATGGAACATAATGCAGCAAAATAGATGGAGAAATAGGCCATCAGACAAGTAGGAGAAGAACCAAGAGTGAAAAGCATCAAGGAAACACAGAGAGGAGAATAGCCAGGAGAAGAGTAGAGTAAACAGTGTTGTTTGGGATGAAAAAAACCTCATCCAAAATTTAATCAAGAACACAGAGATCTCATAGGATAAGAACAGGAATTTATTCTCTTCCCTGGGAGAAGAGGGCAGCCTTCCCCATGACTGATCATGAGGAAGCGGCCCACAAGGTGTGGAAAACAAAGTTTTTAAACCCTATCACAGCAGGGTCATATTTCACCCATATTCCCTCACTCCCATTGGTTGAGGGAGTGAGCTCGCACTGTCCCACTGGCCATGAGGAGGGGTCCACAGAGGATGGAAAACAGACAAAGGACTGAAGGTGGGGGTCAAAAGACTTCTGAAAGGGCTTGCTGCTGATTGACAGCAGCAATGGAATAGGAAGAGGGAAGTTAACAATCCAAAACCACCTGAGAAGTTTTCACTTCCCCAGACAGTGTTAAATGCTGGAGAGATTCAAAGAATCAGGAAGATATAGATAAAATGGATTTGCCCAATGTCACAGAATGAATAAATGGCTGGGATTAGAAGCCCAGTGCTCTTGACTCCAAACCCTATATTCATTTCATTGTAACTCACTGCCTCCATTAATAGGACAACATGGCAGAAGTGGGGAGGGTGTGGGCAAAGCATGAATTCAATTCAACTATTGCATTCCATTGACCAAATGTCTACATAAGTGTATAAATGCATTCAAAAAGTATTCATATTACTTTGCTGAAAGCTCACATTAAAATAATTACAAGTGTAACTACAAATATAAAAAAGAAGGATCTGTTCTAAACTGATAAGTACAAACAAAGCTGACAAATTAAATTGATTGATAAGGGAATGTTTAATAGAGTTCGGTGTTCAGTATTATGCCCTTGCAGAAAATAGCTTATTGTTGTGACTATACATAACACTCACACAATGAAGGGAAAATTGTATTACAGCTACAAATGAAATCCTGAATGCTCTTTTTGAAAACTATTATAAAATCACTTTTTTAAAAGTGAAACTTTTATAGAAACGATTAGAAATTGCTTCAGGCTATGTTCCTGCTAAGAACCTTAGCTTTTGGAAGAAAAAATTCCTCCTCATAACTGACTCAGAGAAACTCTTCCTTTGAACCTGTGATTGTGATGGGGTGCTTGGGATCTATGTTTGTAACATCAGTCTGTAAAACTTTGTAATATCAATTTGTAAAACCAGTTTGTAAAATTACACTACCCCCCCCAGTCTCAGAGTATTAACTCTGCCCCTTCCTCCTACCCCTACCCGAACTCTGCCTAGCTTCAGAGTAATAACTCTGCCCAGCAACAACTATCTCAGCTTGGAAAAATAACAAGCTATTCCTATGAATCTTTCACAAAAGTATCTATAAACATTCCAGCTTAGGCAACTAGTATCTCCCCCTTGTATAGTGTTCTGCTGCCCCCATGAATCCTTTGGTACCCTATCTCTAGGTTGACTCCTTGGCTGCCTCAATGAATCCTTCAGCACCCTATCTCTGGGTTAACTCCTTAGCCTATTATCCCTTGAGTCTCTGGTTAACCTTGGTTCCCAGACATCAATCTTGTCAAACATGACACTGATGGAAGGCAGACTGGGCACTTCTCCATCAGCCCTTGACCAATCGCTGACTTAGTGAAGTTTCAAGCCGAAAACCACACCTCTAGGTAGCCCCCCCCCTTGGGCTTTTTCCCAGTGAATCATGGGCAATATGTCTTCGCAGTTCCTTTAAACACTGGCCCCACATTAACTCCTCCCTGATTGCACCCTTAATCACCTAGTTAGCATAATTGGCACGGGTTCTACTATGGATGATTCTTTATAAATCTTAATTCTACCCCTTTGAGGTTGCAGGTTCCCTAAGGATCCTTGCCCGCTATAAGACGTATAATAAACTTTTACAACTCTGACTCCAATTAGGCTTGAGTTGAATTCTTTCCAGACTGAATCACAGGCTCTGGTCTTAAGATAAGATCAGAGTTCCTGCTGAACCTAATAGCCAAACCTCACCAATTGGGTGTGTGTGTGTGTGTGTGCATGTATGTGTGTTTGTGTTTAACTGAAATTTAAAAACTCATTGATTCCTAAACCCTGACTGAAAGTATGAAAGCCCCTATTTCCTTGGTCACTGAATAAAGCACAGCTATGATAGTTTGCCCTTTGATCTCTCTCAGTGGTTTTCCTCTGAGCTCCAGGAGATACATCCTGAAATATAAATTAGAAGAAGAATTTCTAGTGATCCCTGGGTAACAGTTTCCCACCAAGCAAGGTAGAAAAGGTACAGCCTAGTTCTGAGTACAATATGTGGAGAAAAGATAGCTCCTGATAGGTAGAAAGAATGCTGTGGACCTGAATATTTGTTGTCATTCAGTCATATCAGTTGTGTTCAATCATTTGTGACCCCATTTGGGGATTTTCTTGGCAAAGATACTAGAGTGATTTGCCATTTCCTTCTCCAGCTCATTATACAGATAAGGAACTGAGGCAAATAGGGTTAGTGACTTTCCCAGGGTCACATAGCTAGTAAGTTTCTGAGGCCAAATTTGAACTCAGGAAGATGTCTTCCTAACTCCAGACCTGACAGTCTATCCACTGTACCACCTAGATGCCCCTGAACCTGCATAAGGGACTTACTAAGTTGGTTCCAGAGATTTGGGGGACACAAGAGACTCTATGGAAAACAGAAAAAGACTCTGAAATGACAGCTATTCCTAAGAAGCCAGCCACATCATGACTCTTAATTTGCTTGAAATTCTAGGCACTGCTAGAATGGACCTCTTCTACATGAGAACTTTAATTCTCTCCCCTGCTTTAAGCTCCAGACCTCATTTGCCTTCCAGTTGAAGAGCTGATTGACCCCTGTGTTCATGGGTATATTATGATCTATATACATTCTCCAAGTTCTCTTTGCTGTTTGTTTAGATAAATGGGTGTGATAGTCTTTTGTGTAACCAGTATTTGGTGGAAAAGATCTAAGCTGGCAAATATAAGCTAAGGGCTACCCTCT